>NC_133797.1:42542830-42560330 GCF_043250625.1 Sebastes fasciatus
AAACTAACGGGTGTTTTCATTGTCGATTCATCAATAAGGTCAGCAACCTTTACTATCAAAAGATCCATTTAAATTAAAACTAATCCGTCTGGAGCTGCGAAACATATTTGAGCCTCATAATGAAGGTAACACAGCCGGTTAAGTCTAATGCAGTGAGGACTCAAGTGCAAATGAGAGGCAGGCTAAAGAGACATATACATATACAGTATATATATATCTATGACAAAATGTCAATACTTCAGTACAGCTTTTAGGGATATGAAGCATTTAAAGATACTCCAAGAAATGACATCACAATAAACAAAACTACCAATGCAGGCACTGAGAGTTCAAAGGGTTAATAGTTGTTAAGTTAAGTTAATAGTTTGGATATGCAGCTCCATAATTCTGACTTTAACTCTTGTTTAAAGTTTAAAGTTTAAACCCTAAAACAGACCTCTGAACACTGGTCCTCACAAAGATAGAAGTTCACCACATACACACACACTCCCAGCTCCCCCTCGCCAGTCTGAACAGGGAGAAAGGGCGTCTGGTGAGCAGCGATGGAAACGTGTCATGACCTCTCTGCTGCCCCCCCCGTGAACCATGTGACCTTTGACCTTCAGGCTGCGTGTGATGGGGGGGTGTGATGAGTTTAAACTCAGTGACCTCAGTGGTTTATTTTATCATTTAAAGATTTCTACTGTGAGCAGCGGTTTCATTGTGTATCTTAACTTCACCATGAAGCCACAACCTTTAATTTATACACTATCATGTTGAAAACAGGCGGCGACCTCCGAGTCCATCCGGGTCTGAGGAGGGAAGTCGATGCTGAAGTGTCTTATGCCGGGATCAGACTACAGGATGTTACACACGGTTACGATGGTCACTGTGGCCGCGACACATGACAGACTACACGTCGGTCCCCTGTTCCGACAACACACACTCTCCCGCCACCGCCGTCTCTAATATATACGGGCTCACTGGGGCTCAAGCCGACCATATAAAGGGGCCCGGCCATGTAAAGGGGCCCACGAGGCTCCGGGGGAAAACTTGTTAGTCTCTGTGGCTTCTAGACGGCGACAGTAACGTTAATGTTGTCGTTGCTTAGCAGCGGCGTTCTCATCACTTAACCACTTGAACGCCAAACACATCGTGTTCACGACTTCCCGTGTTGTTAACACAAGCTCACCAGTTTCATCTGAAGACACCAAACGTCCACTTCATATAGACCGTCTCTGTTGGCCAGTTTGTAATGATCACATGTTCATATAAATATCTGTTTTGCAGTGACGTTGGTCAAAGAACAACCTGCACTGGGTAACGTAGAACTCTGCTCCCTATCAATACTGGAGTTAGTACAAACATTTAAAACTCAGAAGATAAGCTTGTTTTATTGTCTGCTCTTCAAAGCTGTCCGACCAATAACGGCGTTAACGGCGTTGTCCGGTCTGGGAGTTGTCCGTGTTTTCATCTTACGACTTTATTAACCCCTTCACAGTTTTCACTTCATTTTAACATTCTGGTCACTTAGAGATGTCTGATCAGACAAAGTCTCACGCTTCAGTCTCATTGAAATAACAAATAAGAAGAAGCCGCCGCAGACCGCTGAAACGCACTCCGTCTGATCGGAGGATTCAGCGTTCGGTTGTACTTAGCTCCACCCCCCTCCCGTCACCTCTGGTTGCAAAAAAACAAGACGGCGACGGCCAAAATACCAAATCCGAGGCTTCAAAACGGCAGTCCACAAACCGACCGGTGACGTCACGGTGACTACGTCCACTTCTTATATTCAGTCTATAATTGAACTGATGCTGTTGTAAGTAAAACGTAAACTCAAGAAACCGTCCTGATTAACATGACGGACGTTGAGATCAGAGGAAGCTCCCCGCTAGTCGCTGCCTGGATTGCCTGGCATATGGAGGCGTGTATTCAAAAGGAGCTGGAGTTAGGTAGTTAGCGCGCAGGTCGTCCTGCAGCAGGCGAAGAGGAAGAGGAGGAGGAGGAAGATGACGATGAGGTTGACTCGTTGATTTCATGTTTCGAGAGGGAAGAACTGTCTTATGTTACAAAACTGTGCGCTAAAACACACAAAACAAACAGCAAAACGTCCGTTGATCAGTGATAGGATCCCTACAGTGTGTGTACCTCTTTAGCTTGGTGTGTGTGTGTGTGTGTGTGTGTGTTTGTGTGTGTGTTGTGTTTATGTGTGTGTGTGTGTGTGTGTGTGTGTGTGTGTGTGTGTGTGTGTGTGTGTGTGTGTGTGTGTGTTTGTGTGTGTGAGTACTACACACACTCCTTGCAGCCACATTCCACAGGCTTCTCCACGTCCTGCGTAAACGAGGTGCCGTCGTCGCATTCGAAGGTGAGCCGCCGGCGTCGGACCCTCAGGGGAGCGCAGCAGGGAGCGGCGGCGGCCGGCTCGGTTCCCGCCTGGCACCGACCCCGACATTCCACCCAGGAGAAAGGCTTGGACGTCTGGCAGAGGACGGTGCCGTGCTGCAGGCGGTGGTAATCTCTCACCGGCTCGCCTCGACACGGGGACTCTGTGGACGGAGACGCACGGCGAGGATTGATGAGAGAGCGTCCAGGCCTCAGCAGTTAAACGGTCAATTCACCCAAATTACAAAAAAACACATTTTACTAGACATATCCTAATATCCTTAAAAAACAATATACTGGATTACAAAAACCTTCACTGGAACTACGTTTTACCAAAACAAACAGTTCCTAATACAACTACAATCATGTTGTACGCCGGCTCGCCTGCGGCTCGGCTGCGGCTCGGCTGCGGCTCGGCTGCGGCCCGGCTGCAGCTCTTCTAGAGATTCGAGGTCTCGCCTGTTTTTGATGCGTGCCGTGCGGTTCACAGCAGCAACAGACAGTGAAGGTGATCTATTGACTGTATATTGACATCATACCAGCAACATTACTACAGTTTGTATGTCTCTATCTGTAGAATATGTTACAGACATGAAAAAAAGTAAAGACTTATTTTTGAAATTAACACTTCCTGCTTTCATTTCAATATAAAAGCCGTAAAGTGTTTTTTTTTTTTATTTGGACAGAATTCCTTCTTTTGTTAACACAAGGCTTTTATTCTGAAATATGTGCCGGGCAGTGTCGTAGAACATGCAGTGACTTGGAGAGCTCCATGAATGAATACAGTACGGAGTTTTAATGGTGGATTATTACTATTATTTACAAATTATCACACGTTTCTGAATCTTTCTCTGTCTAACATAAATATAAATGACATTTATAATTAAATTAAATGGTCATTATGAAAGGCAAACTCTATGTAGAAAGAAAGAGCTGACAGCAGCAGCTGAAACGCAGCTGGTCTGAACACCCGGCGCGTGAATCACGCGCTGCTGATGTCCCAGTCTGTCCCGGGCGTCAGACATTTGTGTGAAATAAGGCTGTCAAAGTTAATGTGATAATAACGCGTTAACGCAAATTTGTTTTAACAACACTAATTTCTTTAACGCAATAACACAACTTGTGATTTTTTAATTGTAGCGGCTCAGTGTTAAAGCTAGAGTGAAGATCCTGGTATCATATGAAACTATAAAACCTGATGAATCCATCGATACCAACCATGTCATACAGGGACACCCACGAGTCTCCCCTTTACAGACATGCCCACTTTATGATCATCACATGCAGTTTGGGGCAAGTCATAGTCAAGTCAGCACACTGACACACTGACAGCTGTTGTTGCCTGTTGGGCTGCAGTTTGCCATGTTATGATTGGAGCATATTGTTTTATGCTAAATGCAGTACCTGTGAGGGTTTCTGGATCAATATCTGTCATTGATTTGTGTTGTTAATTGATTTATAATAATAAATATATACATACATCCGACACGCTTGGCACACTAGGAGTTGTAATTGTTGAAATCTGCGACCTCACCGCTAGATACCGGCAGCCTGTGATATGTGATATATATGTTTATGGTTGCCTTATTCTCAGTCTTTGTCAACTGATTTGATGTTTAAGGAAATATATACCTTTTTATTTCTAATAAATGCTCTGATGACACTTTTGTATTTTCATGCAAAACAAAAAGACATTTTGGAGCCGGGGGAGCGGGGTAATATTCTGAGAAAAACTCGTATTAAAGTCGTATTTACCGAGAAAACAACGTGGATATTCTGTGAGATTAAAGAGGTAAAAAGACTCAAATCAGTTTGATGTTTTCTTCTGATTCACAGCCATGTCTCTTCACAGTCTGGATGCTGATGATAATCTGGTGATTCTAGTATTTCTTTATTTGCTGAAGCCGATTGCAAAGTATAATTTGATGAGGTCGTCCACTGCAGGTAGAATACGCAGCAGACGGCGGCGTCTGTGTGATGAGGTTCTTTGAGGAAAAAAACTTATTTCTTTTCTTGTAAATTTGTGACTTTCTAAACTCAGATCATATCTGTTGTTTTGGCCCTAACACGCCGTCACAGTTCCCGCCCTGATTCCTCGGCCTTCCTCACCTATATCGCAGCTCTCTCCGGTGTATCCCTGCTCACAGACGCAGCGCTCTCCATCCTCCGTCTCCTCACACCGGCCGTGTAAACACCGCAGACCCCCTCGGCACGAACCCGCCGCCGGCTCCTCCTCCTCCAGCAGGTTACACAGAGCGCCGCGGTATCTCTCCTCGCAGTCGCAGCGGTACGTCTGCGCGTCCAACGCCACGCACACACCCTTCACACACCTGGATGAATGAACGCGGCGAGGAAGACGAGCAGAAGAAAAGACTCAACGTGAAGGAATCAACAGAAAGCTGACATTAATGTGACGAGGATCGACAGAACGGAACACACTCACTTGCTGCCTTCGCACGGGTTGACACCGGTTGCCATGGTGACAACATCCGCTCCAGTAAGGCCTCCTGTGATTGGCTGGTCACAGTGCTGACCCGTCCAACCTGGCTGGCAGTGACACTGAGGACCCTGTGAAAGACAGCGTGTTTACTACTTTATCCATCATCTGAAAAGAGAGAAACCAGAAGAACTGTTTGTTCCTGAAACATCGTTAACCTTCTCTCCTCCCGCCGCCGCCGCCGCCTTTATTCTCTGTCCCTCAGAGCTCTTTAAAAACTCAGCTGCTCTGCCATAAAATAACATTCAAGTGTTCTTCAACTGTAGTTAAATGTATTAGACATGAGGGGACGTATGATTTGTGTATTGTCCGTGGTCGGGGTCGTGGTCGGGGTCATGGTTTGGTATTTTGAGAGACTTGTTGCACAACGCTGCTTTGTCTACCCCAAGATAGCGTGATTATATGTCCTTCTGTCTGACGAGGCTGAGCACACGTGATGTTACTTTAAGGTTTTGGTTGTGCATGTTCTTCTTTGACCAACGTCGTTGCAAAACAGATGATATTTATATGAAAATGTGATCATTACAAACTGGCCAACAAGGATGGTATATATGAAGTGGACGTATGGTGTCTTCAGATGAAACTGGTGAGCTCGTGTTTACAACACAGGAAGTCGTGAACACAATGTGTTTGGCGTTCAAGTGGTTAAGTGGTGAGAACACCGCTGGTCCACCAATGGTCTATCTGACTCTAAATGGGACCATCATTTACCAAAAGAACATCATGCTGTATTGATGTTTACAATGTTTACTGAGGTCATAAATCAAGAGAGAAGTAGAAGCTCATTTTCTCAGAGACTTCTATAGAAGCAGAGGAGTCGCCCCCTGCTGGCTGCTAGACAGGATGAAGGTTTAAGGCTCTTCATCATCAGCTTCACTTCTCAGACCCGGAGGTCGCCCCCAGGTCGCCCCCAGTCCCAGGTGTCCTACCGGTGCAGCGTTGGGCTGGCAGATGCCGTGCAGACAGTAGAGTTTGCGGCAGGGCTGACAGCCCGGCACCACCCCCGGCTTCATGTGGCTGCGGGTGAAGTCCTGCAGCTCGTGGTTGATGTAGAGGTTCCTGATGCAGCCGTGGAAACTGGACATGTTGAGGGTCTGAGAGGAGAGACCCAGAGAGGCGTCCATCGCCGCCTCGGGCATACCTGGAGAGAGACCGGCGGTCAGACAGAACCCTACACTTCAGCTCCATGAGGTGTGTTTCCCCTCCGCTGTCTCTCTGCCTCTTACCTCCTACGTACAGAGGAGCATCCCCCGCCACCGCCTGGCTCCGGCCCTGACTGTCCAGCGTCGTCGGCTCTCCTCCGTCCACCGACAGGTTCACCATCCGATTAAAGGTCACCAGCTCCACCGTGTGGAACTGCCCGTCGTTCACCGTCTCAGTGCTGTACGTAGAGGGCAGAACACACACACACACACACACACTTCATATTAAACGTAGGAACGAAGAATGAGGAAGAGAGAGCGGATATTCTGGAGACTTTGTCAGTTTCTGGGATCTCGTGTTTTCAGTGAGGTGTTTTATGTTTAACCTTCTCGTTTTGGATTCAACCTTAAACCAAATATTCATCACTGAGGGACCTGTTTGAGTATTCACCGGGTAAAAGGGAAGGTAAAGGGCCAGGAAATGTTGGGAAACGGGATTACTAGGGCCCGAGCACCGACAACGTCGGGCCGGTGAAGGCCCTATTGAAACTGGAGGAATTCTTCTTTTTCGTTTCCCCCCAAATGAATGGCCTATTTGACGACCTTAACCTGCTCACAAAGTTGTTAAACTTGGCAGACTTAACAGACGCGGTGAAAATATGAGATATTTTAAGGATCTCGGGCTTGTGTGTGATGGCTCGCTAGCGCCCCCTAGGAAGTTGGACAAATTGAGTCCCTCGCTCCGATTTCACATACAGTACATGTAACAGATGTAGATGACAGATGTTACATGTGGAGTGTGCTGGAAAAATACAAACATGCTGCACATTCCTAAGGTCATGACAGGTGACACTCATTGAAACGTTGATATTCCAACGACCTCATCTTCTTCCTCATTCCTCATTATGTCTTTACATTTCCTACATCATGTTACTCACTAGCTAGCTTGTTAAATGGTTAGCCTCTGTGGCTTCTAGATGCCGTTGCCTAGCAGCGGTGTTCTCACCACTTAACCACTTGAACGCCAAGAATATCGTGTACACGACTTCTCCCGCTGTAAACAGGAGTTGACAGGTTTCATCTGAAGGCAGCGTACTGTACTCCTGCAGGTCTGTTCTGGTCTGTGTTGGCTTTTAAATGACTTCTTTGTAGCTCTCTGAATCTCAGTCCGTCTTTCTCAAGTCTCAAGCTCTCTGTTTCCTCACGACTCGGCTCTTTCTCTGTTCTCTTCCTCTTTTCTCTTTTCAAATGATTTGCTCTCGAGCTCGTCTCCTCTGAAGCTGCTCATCACACAAATAGCCTCAGACTGTGTGTGTGTGTGTGTGTGTGTGTGTGTGTGTGTGTGTGTGTGTGTGTGTGTGTGTGTGTGTGTGTGTGTGTGTGTGTGTGTGTGCGCGCGCGCGTGTGTGTGTGTGTGTGTGTGTGTGCGCGTGTGTGTGTGTGTGTGCGCGTGTGTGTGTGTGTGTGTGTGTGTGAGGCTGACCGAGCCTCGTCCTCCTCAACACTGAACCATCTGAACATTTAAGCACTCGACACCTGATCAAGTGGACACTCAGCCTCGAGTGTCCTCCGGCTGCATCTGTGATTTAACCAGAATACCTGCCGGTGTGTCATCACATCCACATTCCCAAACACTGCATCGCTCGCTCTGAGCAACAACAACCACACACATCATCACACACCAACACGCTGCGAGCGGCGTTGCCGGGCTACAGCGAGCCGACGGGGAGTCCGGCGGATCGCTCGGCTCAACCGACACTCAGCCGTTGATGAGAACACGCCTGATCCACCTGTAGCCACCGGCTGGAGTCAACAGGTGAAGTGCGACGCTACACGTGTTGAGCTGCTCGGGTTCAGCAGAGAAACGCCGTTTAACTCGGCTCTAACGATGAGTGGTGAGATGAGTCTCTTCTGGAGCTAAAACGTTCCCAAGACAAAGGATGTGATCGTAGATTTATGAACTCAGGCTTCGATCTATGAGTCTCATCATTAAGGACCAGATTGAAAGTGTCTTGGGGCAGAGGTTAAGACTTTGTTAGGAGTTCTTAAAATAGATTTGAATACTTTGATGATGTGTTTTAATCCTTTGAGCTGTGAGTGTTTTTCTTCATCTGACATCTCACACTATGCACTACTACATACTCATCATACTTTTGTGTGAGTGAACAGTAGTACGGATCTTTTCGGACGCACTGAGCATTAATTTACGCCGTCACTTCCTGAGAGTCTCCTCGCCGGTTGGAGACATGTAACCATGGTAACCCGTAACAACCTCATGCGACCAAAAACGGCAGTTTGTGAGAATCAAAGTCTGTCATTACTAAAATATCTCACACACTGTTTTAGCTGCTAAATAACACCTAAGTGTGTTTGTCTTGTTTTAACTCTGGATGCTGAATCTCTCGTCTGCACGACAAATTCATCCATGGCTATTAACGAGATTATGTACGCTTTTAAACAAATAACAAAATATAAAAGAATAATTATATGTAGTTTAATTTATTTTCACATTTATTTGTTCATTTATTTGTATATATATACAGTATATATATATATATACAGTATATATATATATATACTGTATATATATACATATACTGTATATATATATATATATATATAGAGATTGCATAAATGACTATTTTTTTCTGTATATTTTTAAAAAGAAATCTAAATTTATTTATTTTTATCCCCTTATTCTTTTCCTTATTGCTTTTGCTATTACTTGAAGTACCAAGCTGTCAATCAATTTGGGCGGGCCTTCCTGCCCAGGTTGAGTAGTCGATTCCTGCACACATGAACCGATGCTTTTATTTAAAAAATATACAGAAATTATTCTATGCAATAAATAAATAAATATATATATATATATATATATATATATATATATATATTAAGAATACATAAATAAATATATGCAGAAATAAATGAACAAATAAATGTGATGCTCATAATTATTATTTTGTTATTTTGTTATTTTTTCTTTGTATTTCCACATTTTTTTATTTACTTATTTATTATATATTCTTGTATTTATTCCTCTTTATATTTCCACAATTTATTTTCTTATTCTTTTATAGATTTATTCTTTATTATGGCATTATCTTTATTATTTATTCCTATGATTCCATACTAACAAGTGTGTGTGTGTGTGTGTGTGTGTGTGTGTGTGTGTGTGTGTGTGTGTGTGTGTGTGTGTGTGTGTGTGTGTGTGTGCGTGTGTGTGTTTGTGTGTGTGTCTGTGTGTGTGTGTGTGTGTGTGTGTGTGTGTGTGTGTGTGTGTGTGTGTGTGTGTGTGTGTGTGTGTGTGTGTGTGTGTGTGTCTGTGTGTGTGTGTGTGTGTGTACCTGTAGATAGCGGTGGCGGGCTGGTTCCCAGGATCATACGTGACCCTGACGTGACCCTGATGGAGCTCCACAGCGATCGGCTCGTTGTCTCCGTTATAGAGCAGGATACCGTTGTCCTCTGCTGTTGACACCTGAAACACACACACACACACACATGCACACACCAGTCAGTGTGTGTGTGTGTGTGTGTGTGTGTGTGTGTGTGTGTGTGTGTGTGTGTGTGTGTGTGTGTGTGATGTCGTCTGGATGCGTGTCCTCACCTGCAGCGTGATGTTGGCTTGAGGCCAGTTCTTGACGTCTTGGAGCTGAACGTACGAGTCTCTGTCCACGAAGTTGACGCTGAGCAGCTTCTCACAGCTCTGACCCTCGAAGCCCGGCAGACACTGACAGACCGCCGTCCCCGTCTTCTCCACGCACGGGGCGCCATTCTGACACGCCGTCAGCTGGCAGAGGGACGGCGGAGGAAGGGCCACCTCACAAAACTCACCACTGACGGGCAGAATAGAGAATAGGACCTGAATGTCAGAGAGCACTTCACACAGCCACTTCCTCTGTATTCATCACGGAGGATTAAATATAATATAAAACTGCTGCTGCAGTGTTCTAATTATAATTATGTTTGCATTTTTCATTCTCTAAGAGTGACCAGAATGAAGTCTCTGAAACTCAACTTTTCTGACCCCCCTGCTTTGGTTTTGAAAACCTAATATTTTTGGCGAGCCTGGTTTATGATGTAGTGAGAATACAACTGGATAAATAACACTTGGATTATATGTGAGAGTTTGTTAACGGATGTTTTGATGTAGTTCTGCGGTTGTTAAACGCAGACAACATTTACTTCAATTCATCAAAACCTTTCTCCGTCTTTTATTTCTCTAAAACAACGTTTTCTGCAAGAATTCCAGGTAAAACACGGGCTGAGAAACTGATATCCAGATGTTCATCTTGGGGGTGAAGTCTTCCTTTAACATGATGACGGAGAGCATGTTTCTAATGTCCAGTATTTCCTGAATTGTGACCCGGGGAGGGTTGGCATGCACGTCCTAAACACCTTCATCTTCATCTTCATCTTCATCTTCACTAAAACCTTACTATTTACAACACTTCAAACTCGGCACGGACCGAGTATCGCGCCTGTGCAAGCGTGAGACTGTTTATGCAGAAGTGTTTTACATAGTCAGGTTTTAGTGAAGATGCATGTGTTTGGGAAGTAGTGAGCCTCCGACTGGATAAATGACACTTAGATTATACTGCACCAGTTGTGTGACGGTTTGTAAACGGATGTTTTGATGTAGTTTGTGTTAAAGTGGAATTGCAGACTTTTTCTATTGTTTTTTGATTCTCCGTTCACCACGGAGGCCGGAGAGAAAAAGAAAATTTTCTGCAAGAATTCAAGTTAAAACACGCGAACCTGATATAGTTTACAGATATAGATCTTTTTTTTCAACCTTTTTCTCGGACATTTTCCAGATCTTTTTTTTCAGATTTTTTTTCCGGACATTTTCCAGATCTTTTTTTTCAGACTTTTTTTTCAGAATTTTTTTTTCAGAATTTTTTCCGGACATTTTTCAGATCTTTTGTTTCGGACATTTTTCTGACTTTTTTTTCAGACTTTTTTTCTGATATTTTTTCAGATCTTTTTTTTCAGAATTTTTTTCCGGACAATTTCCAGATCTTTTTTTTCAGACTTTTTTTTCAGAATTTTTTTTCGGACATTTTTCAGATCTTTTGTTTCGGACATTTTTTCGGACATTTTTTCAGACATTTTTTTTTCAGAATTTTTTCCGGACATTTTTCAGATCTTTTTTTCAGATCTTTTGTTTTGGACATTTTTCTGACTTTTTTTTCCAGACTTTTTTTCTGATATTTTTTCAGATCTTTTTTTTCAGAATTTTTTTCCGGACATTTTTCAGATCTTTTGTTCCGGACATTTTTCAGACTTTTTTTTCCGGCATATTTTCAGTGTATTTTATGTTTATGTTTTTGCATGCAATGTAATGTAAATCAGCTAAAGTTACACAAAACCATCAATTAACTTAATAATAATAATTAAAAATCAGCCGTTTATTTGGAGTTTTTGTCATTTCAGTCCCGCTCCTGATCCTCAGTAATGACTGATTCTGATTTTTAACTAAAGTTGCACCAAAAGGGATGTTAGCATACTGTACGTATGTTTCCCCCAATAGTTAAGAAGTCATTTGTAGTAGGGCCGAATCATTCTATCGATAACAATACACATCACGATATAGCAGCATGTTTTCTGGATATTCAATAAATAAATGAATAGCTTTTTGAAATGATCTTATTGTAAAGCCGTACCTGTATCCCTGCAGACAGACGCAGCTGTAGCCGTCCAGATGGTCGACACACTGAGCTCCGTTCTGACAGCGATGGTCCAAACACTCATCATAATCTATACTGCAGTCTGGCCCAACCCAGCCTGGAATACACACACACCTGCAGCACACACACACACACACACACACACACACATTTATACATTACATGACACATGGTGCAGGATTTTGGGGAGTCAACACAGACCTCAGCAAAATCCACCTTTGTCTGTGTGTGTCTATATTTTTAATCTCATCTGGGATCTGAAACTTTGCTGAGCCCAGTAGCGATAAAGTGTGTGTGTGTGTGTGTGTGTGTGTGTGTGTTATCACCTGGGGCCGGTAGGACTGCTGATGCAGGTGGACTGATGCTGACAGGGGTTTCTACCTGGAGAACACACATCCTCCTCTTCCTCACAGAACAGACCTGAGAAGGACAGTTTGTACTTTCTTTACATGTTGGAATGGATCAACGCTGTTATTTTATATTTAGTTTAATCATAGTTTCCTCCTGAATGTCCCTGAGTGAGACAACCCCACTGCACCTGTGTGGTTTGGAGAACACAAGCAGGTGTAGTTGCCGACTCCGTCCATGCAGGTGGCGCCGTTCTCACATCCATGGTCCTGACAGTCGTCCACGTTCACCTCGCAGAACGTTCCGTGGAAACCAAACGCACACGCACAGCTGAACACATGAAACCAAAGAGACAAAGAACTTGTAATGATTCACAGCTACACGGCGACTAGTCAACAAAATCAGGAAAAAGACATTCACTACAATAAACTTAAAAAGATAAACATATCAAATCTCATTCACTACGAGGGCTGTCAAACGATTACAATAGTTCAAATGCTTTTCAGGGGAGACTCGTGGGTATCCATAGAACCCATTTACATCCATTGATCTGGAGGTCAGAGGTCAAGAGACTTTTAAGACTTTTTTCAGACATTTTTCAGACTTTTTTGAGACTTCTTTTTATATACTTTTAGACTTTTTTGGACATTTTTCAAACCTTTTTCAGAATTTTTTTTTAAAAATATTTTTAGACTTTCTTTAGATTTTTGAGAACATTTTCAGACATTTTTTGACTTTTTTCAGACTTTTTTTTAGACTTTTTAAAATATTTTTAGGCTTTTTTTGGACATTTTTTTAACCTTTTTCAGAATTTTTTTTTTTTTAATATTTTTAGACTTTGTTTTATTTTTGGGGAAAATTTTCATAAATTGTTTTGACTTTTTTCTGATTTTTTTCAGGGGAGACTCGTGGGTACCCATAGAAGCCGTTTACATTCACATATCTGGAGGTCAGAGGTCAAGGGACCCCTTTGGAAATGGACATGACAGTTTTTCCTCACTAAAATTTTGCATACATTTGGAGCGTTATCTACCAATGGATTTTCCTAGTTTCATATGATACCAGTATCTTCACTCTAGGTTTAAAACACTAACGTATTAAAGAAATTAGTGGCGTTAAAATGAATTTGCATTAACGGGTTGTTATTGCGTTAACTTTGACAGCCCTGGTTTTAAGACCCGTTACCTGAAGCCTCTGGTCTGCTCGTCACTGATGCAGATCCCTCCATTGGTGCAGGGATTACTGACACAAGCGTCGACCGGCGTCTCACAGTGTTTACCCTGAAATATCACACACACATTAAATATAGAGCATAAAACATCAACGGAGTCATCTGATGGGATTATTATCAGGGACAGATGTGGGCTCAAAATAATCAGTGACAACGCGCAAACACACATCAAACATTGGATGAGTGCTTTTAAACGTTGAGCTGAGGGTTGTAAATGGATCGTTGTTGTGTGTCTACGGGAGGAAACATTTAGATTAGATGTCACACAACAGACAAACTCTCTGACGGGATCACATGAGCCTCTCTGCAGCACAAACACGGCGTCATACCGTGAAGCCAGACCTGCAGGTGCAGGTGTACAGGTCTGTGTGGTGGACTTGACAGACCCCCTGGTTCTGGCAGGGAGAGGTCACACATGGGCTGCATTTAGCCTGAACAGACGCCTCTACCGGACCTGAGAACACACACACACACACACACACACACACACACACACACACACACACACACACAAACAGAGGCCCGTTAAGAGATTTTCATAAAGGTCAAAGAAAGTTCTCTGAGTTTCTGGGATCAGCAGAGGAAGTAACGGGATTAATAATATATGGAAAGCAACGGACAGCTCCAAAGAAAGTCACACAAATTGCCACCACATTTCTGTCTTCACTGAACCGCTGCAAAACCTCATGAAAGATATTAGTCTCTATTTCTGTTTTGACATGACTAGTGTTTGAGGACGTGAATGTGGCTGCACCCAGAGACATGGACACCACCTTCACAGTCACCATGCTGAACATCTCTCCACCGGAGAGCGAGGAAGTTGTAATGTTAGCAGGCCGAGCCACACGTCACCACCGCCCGGCTCCAACCGGCCGAGCCGCCCGTCACCACCGCCCGGCTCCAACCGGCCGAGCCGCCCGTCACCACCGCCCGGCTCCAACCGGCCGAGCCGCCCGTCACCACCGCCCGGCTCCAACCGGCCGAGCCGCCCGTCACCACCGCCCGGCTCCAACCGGCCGAGCCGCCCGTCACCACCGCCCGGCTCCAACCGGCCGAGTCGCCCGTCACCACCGCCCGGCTCGAACCGGCCGAGTCGCCCGTCACCACCGCCCGGCTCGAACCGGCCGAGTCGCCCGTCACCACCGCCCGGCTCGAACCGGCCGAGTCGCCCGTCACCACCGCCCTGATTCAACCGGCTGGCCAGCTGACGTAGTCACCCAGAGTCATTCTGAATGACTCGGAGTGAGCGTGTTGGCCGACCGGCTGGAGCCGGGCAGTGTTGGGACCCCACCGGTGATAGTGAAGGACTATGTTAGCTAGCTAACTTATGTGCTACGTAAAGTTGTCTAACTTAATTTAGGTCTGTTCAACAAGACAGTGACTGCTGGTCCTTTTCTCGTGGTCAGGCAGCAGCATCCAAGAAACGTGAGGAATCATCATGTCAGCTCAGCCTCTGTATTCTATTCTGTGTGTTTATTCAGTTCAGACTCACTTCCATGTAAAACACACTGCGATCTGAAAGCAAACAAACGATGGACCAAATAAAGTTAAAGATCTGATTTAAGCGATTGCGTCATTTTTTTATGATATCGCAATAATATCATTATGGTGATATTGTTTTGCCGTGATAATCGTATTGATATCGTGACAGCTCTAGTCTGCTCTGCACAAGAGTAGCTGTGATGCAGATGGGGATCCAAACTAACAAACAGACACATCGCTGTTATTTCACACTAATCTTAAAATAAATCAATTATTACCTTTAATGTGCATGTGAACGTGCAGCAGCATGAGATGTAACACGACTAAGTGCTGCCTGTGGCACTTTGTTTTAATGAAAATGAACAGTGACATCTCCCGCCATGTGTCAAAGCCAGATTTTGTGAAACGAACACTGAATAGTTTTTAATGTGTTAAAACCAGGAGAGGAAGCGTGCAGAGCTCTGAGACGAGGAGAGGAAGCGTACAGAGCTCTGAGACGAGGAGAGGAAGCGTACAGAGCTCTGAGACGAGGAGAGGAAGCGTGCAGAGCTCTGAGACGAGGAGAGGAAGCGTACAGAGCTCTGAGACGAAGAGAGGAAGCGTGCAGAGCTCTGAGACGAGGAGAGGAAGCGTGCAGAGCTCTGAGACGAGGAGAGGAAGCGTACAGAGCTCTGAGACGAAGAGAGGAAGCGTGCAGAGCTCTGAGACGAGGAGAGGAAGCGTGCAGAGCTCTGAGACGAGGAGAGGAAGCGTACAGAGCTCTGAGACGAAGAGAGGAAGCGTGCAGAGCTCTGAGACGAGGAGAGGAAGCGTGCAGAGCTCTGAGACGAGGAGAGGAAGCGTACAGAGCTCTGAGACGAAGAGAGGAAGCGTGCAGAGCTCTGAGACGAGGAGAGGAAGCGTGCAGAGCTCTGAGACGAGGAGAGGAAGCGTACAGAGCTCTGAGACGAAGAGAGGAAGCGTGCAGAGCTCTGAGACGAGGAGAGGAAGCGTGCAGAGCTCTGAGACGAGGAGAGGAAGCGTGCAGAGCTCTGAGACGAAGAGAGGAAGCGTACAGAGCTCTGAGACGAAGAGAGGAAGCGTGCAGAGCTCTGAGACGAGGAGAGGAAGCGTGCAGAGCTCTGAGACGAGGAGAGGAAGCGTGCAGAGCTCTGAGACGAAGAGAGGAAGCGTGCAGAGCTCTGAGACGAGGAGAGGAAGCGTGCAGAGCTCTGAGACGAGGAGAGGAAGCGTACAGAGCTCTGAGACGAAGAGAGGAAGCGTGCAGAGCTCTGAGACGAAGAGAGGAAGCGTGCAGAGCTCTGAGACGAGGAGAGGAAGCGTACAGAGCTCTGAGACGAAGAGAGGAAGCGTGCAGAGCTCTGAGACGAGGAGAGGAAGCGTGCAGAGCTCTGAGACGAGGAGAGGAAGCGTACAGAGCTCTGAGACGAAGAGAGGAAGCGTGCAGAGCTCTGAGACGAGGAGAGGAAGCGTGCAGAGCTCTGAGACGAGGAGAGGAAGCGTACAGAGCTCTGAGACGAAGAGAGGAAGCGTGCAGAGCTCTGAGACGAGGAGAGGAAGCGTGCAGAGCTCTGAGACGAGGAGAGGAAGCGTGCAGAGCTCTGAGACGAAGAGAGGAAGCGTACAGAGCTCTGAGACGAAGAGAGGAAGCGTGCAGAGCTCTGAGACGAGGAGAGGAAGCGTGCAGAGCTCTGAGACGAGGAGAGGAAGCGTGCAGAGCTCTGAGACGAAGAGAGGAAGCGTGCAGAGCTCTGAGACGAGGAGAGGAAGCGTGCAGAGCTCTGAGACGAGGAGAGGAAGCGTACAGAGCTCTGAGACGAAGAGAGGAAGCGTGCAGAGCTCTGAGACGAGGAGAGGAAGCGTGCAGAGCTCTGAGACGAAGAGAGGAAGCGTGCAGAGCTCTGAGACGAGGAGAGGAAGCGTACAGAGCTCTGAGACGAGGAGAGGAAGCGTACAGAGCTCTGAGACGAGGAGAGGAAGCGTACAGAGCTCTGAGACGAGGAGAGGAAGCTCCATCCTGTTTGCTTCACGTGAGACGTGGAGGAACGTTAATTAATTACAGCGACGCTATTCACAATTCATTTTACAGTTATTTTGATATTTAAAAACACAACAATTAGCGCCTGTGATAACGCACACATGTTCTAATAAAAAGCGCCACTAATGGAAAACTCTTCACGCCGTCTTCACACTGTGAACAGAGTGGGATCAAACCTCTGCTGCTGTGTTGAAACACAAGTTTAACTGGAGATTGGGTGTTTTTCAGCTGTTAGAATGATTCACCTCTAAACCTTTCTGTTATTTCACAACTTGAATTTGCTGCAGATTAATTAAGCTTTTCATCAAGACGGCTGAAAGCCATTCCCAACAGAAAACACTGAATAAAGAGATCAGTCGTCTCTGTACTATCACACAGATAAATCAGAAGTCACACAATGAGCTGAATGAAGATCACAGCAGCAGGGTGAGACATATTAGAGCTTATAATAAATATAATAATAAACTTTGTTTGTAGAGCACTTTTCTAACAAAGAGCCTTTCAGGAAAAAGAAAAACGGTGATCTTATAAAAACAACCGACGAGATCATCAGACCCAGGAGATTAAACATCAGAGGAGAATATATATATTTTAGAATAGGAGACAATAACACATTTATACTGCATGTGATTATCATAAAGTGGGCATGTCTGTAAAGGGGAGACTCGTGGGTACCCACAGAACCCATTTACATTCACTGATCTGGAGGTC
>NC_133797.1:42562965-42565465 GCF_043250625.1 Sebastes fasciatus
TACACGCAGCATCGTAGCTGCTAAGTTAACGCTCCCGGACGGTGAACTGGAGCACCGCTGCATGAAACGCACTAGTCTTGTCGGTTAACGAGGGTCGGTTAACGGTTAAGAACATTTTTCAAAATAAGCATTCCTAATGGCAACGAGTTGGAGGTGTTGACTCAGCCTCCAAATTCTCCAGATCTCAGTCCAATGAAGCATCTGTGGGATGTTCTGGACAAACAAGTCTGATCCACGGAGGACCCATAACCTCGCAACTAATACAGGACTTAAAGGATCTGCTACCACAGGTCAGACCTTCAGAGGTCTAGAGGAGTCCATGCCTCCATGGGTCAGACCTTCAGAGGTCTACAGGAGTCCATGCCTCCACGGGTCAGACCTTCAGAGGTCTAGAGGAGTCCATGCCTCCACGGGTCAGACCTTCAGAGGTCTACAGGAGTCCATGTCTCCATGGGTCAGACCTTCAGAGGTCTAGAGGAGTCCATGCCTCCACGGGTCAGACCTTCAGAGGTCTAGAGGAGTCCATGCCTCCACGGGTCAGACCTTCAGAGGTCTACAGGAGTCCATGTCTCCATGGGTCAGACCTTGAGAGGTCTAGAGGAGTCCATGCCTCCACAGGTCAGACCTTCAGAGGTCTACAGGAGTCCATGCCTCCACGGGTCAGACCTTTAGAGGTCTAGAGGAGTCCATGCCTCCACAGGTCACACCTTCAGAGGTCTAGAGGAGTCCATGCCTCCACGGGTCAGACCTTCAGAGGTCTAGAGGAGTCCATGCCTCCACGGGTCAGACCTTCAGAGGTCTAGAGGAGTCCATGCCTCCACAAGTCAGACCTTCAGAGGTCTAGAGGAGTCCATGCCTCCACAGGTCAGACCTTCAGAGGTCTACAGGAGTCCATGTCTCCACAAGTCAGACCTTCAGAGGTCTAGAGGAGTCCATGCCTCCACAGGTCAGACCTTCAGAGGTCTACAGGAGTCCATGTCTCCATAGGTCAGACCTTCAGAGGTCTAGAGGAGTCCATGCCTCCACAGGTCAGACCTTCAGAGGTCTAGAGGAGTCCATGCCTCCACGGGTCAGATCTTCAGAGGTCTAGAGGAGTCCATGCCTCCACGGGTCAGACCTTCAGAGGTCTACAGGAGTCCATGCCTCCACGGGTCAGACCTTCAGAGGTCTAGAGGAGTCCATGTCTCCATGGGTCAGACCTTCAGAGGTCAAGAGGAGTCCATGTCTCCATGGGTCAGACCTTCAGAGGTCTACAGGAGTCCATGTCTCCATGGGTCAGACCTTCAGAGGTCTACAGGAGTCCATGTCTCCATGGGTCAGACCTTCAGAGGTCTAGAGGAGTCCATGTCTACATGGGTCAGACCTTCAGAGGTCTACAGGAGTCCATGTCTCCATGGGTCAGACCTTCAGAGGTCTAGAGGAGTCCATGTCTCCATGGGTCAGACCTTCAGAGGTCTAGAGGAGTCCATGTCTCCATGGGTCAGACCTTCAGAGGTCTACAGGAGTCCATGCCTCCACGGGTCAGACCTTCAGAGGTCTAGAGGAGTCCATGTCTCCATGGGTCAGACCTTCAGAGGTCTACAGGAGTCCATGTCTCCATGGGTCAGACCTTCAGAGGTCTAGAGGAGTCCATGTCTCCATGGGTCAGACCTTCAGAGGTCTACAGGAGTCCATGCCTCCACGGGTCAGACCTTCAGAGGTCTAGAGGAGTCCATGTCTCCATGGGTCAGACCTTCAGAGGTCAAGAGGAGTCCATGTCTCCATGGGTCAGACCTTCAGAGGTCTACAGGAGTCCATGTCTCCATGGGTCAGACCTTCAGAGGTCTACAGGAGTCCATGTCTCCATGGGTCAGACCTTCAGAGGTCTAGAGGAGTCCATGTCTCCATGGGTCAGACCTTCAGAGGTCTACAGGAGTCCATGTCTCCATGGGTCAGACCTTCAGAGGTCTAGAGGAGTCCATGTCTCCATGGGTCAGGCCTTCAGAGGTCTAGAGGAGTCCATGTCTCCATGGGTCAGACCTTCAGAGGTCTAGAGGAGTCCATGTCTCCATGGGTCAGACCTTCAGAGGTCTACAGGAGTCCATGTCTCCATGGGTCAGACCTTCAGAGGTCTACAGGAGTCCATGTCTCCATGGGTCAGACCTTCAGAGGTCTAGAGGAGTCCATGTCTCCATGGGTCAGACCTTCAGAGGTCTACAGGAGTCCATGTCTCCATGGGTCAGACCTTCAGAGGTCTAGAGGAGTCCATGTCTCCATGGGTCAGACCTTCAGAGGTCTAGAGGAGTCCATGTCTCCATGGGTCAGACCTTCAGAGGTCTACAGGAGTCCATGTCTCCATGGGTCAGACCTTCAGAGGTCTAGAGGAGTCCATGTCTCCATGGGTCAGACCTTCAGAGGTCTACAGGAGTCCATGTCTCCATGGGTCAGACCTTCAGAGGTCTAGAGGAGTCCATGTCTCCATGGGTCAGACCTTCAGAGGTCTAGAGGAGTCCATGTCTCC
>NC_133797.1:42570465-42595465 GCF_043250625.1 Sebastes fasciatus
GTATAAAATAGATATTAGAGAGAGAATTATGACCTGTTTAACTTCATAACACTAGCTCTAAGCTAAGCTTATAATACATCATTAAAAGTACTAATGCCAAGATCTTTTTTTTATCAAAGCAAATATTGAAACAATCATAATCATTTGAATTGTGTTTTTATGCAAATAACCACTATAGATGACCAGTACAGTCCTGAGTACAGTACCCTCCCATCCCTGAAAAACAGGGCTTCCCCAGAAGCCACGGTGTAATCTGAACACCGTCATTACCCTGATTATAATGTTTTTTATGTCTAATATATGGAACATTGAATGACATCAGATCTAAAATGTTATTCCTTCATTTAGCACAAAGATTTAAAAAATGGCAGATAAAAACAATACTTGTCTGTCACAGTGGCAGGACGTGAAAACAGTTCATTTCAGACCCTGATTACATCACATCAAAAACATGATTCAAGCATGTGCTGCTTATTCTTAGTAAAATATCAGAATATATTACAACAAACATCAGTGCATCCAGGAAATTAAACTAATTATGGAAAGACGGTGGCATCAATTTGCTATTTAGTAAATTTAAAAAAACAAACACAAGTGAGAGCAGCTAATTATTTTCTGTAGATTTGATAAGTAATGAAATTATTAATGTTGATATTCTGCACAAACCCCCCTCAGCTCAGTAGATCAGCCTCTCATTAATCACACTGGAAAGCCTCCACACACATTATTCCTCCCACAGTTGCTGCTGGGGTCTGTACACTTGATAAATACACTCCACAGACTTCCACATAATAAACCTCCGGTGTAACACTCAATCCCCTCCTGACAGCAACGAGCCCGGGGCTCCCAGCGGGCCGCTAATCTGTTCTGAGCAGGCCTCTGGAGATGTCATTAGTTCCTGGCGTGTCACCTCTCTAACACCTCGTGTCCATCACTGACACACAGTCACCGGCCGTCAGGTAAACACAGGAAACCCCCCGTCGGTGCAGCCTCTCCCAGAGGGCACTGTGTTTCCAGGTCAAAAGGTCGTGGATAAACCCCCTCCCTGTTGTAAATGTGACTGACACCGACACCGAACAAGCACCTCGGGGGGGGCTCGTGTGTCACCGCGGAGCTAAAGCATCGTTCTGTTGCCTCTGGCTTCTGGTGGCACCGCGGCCACGACTCCCACATTCCTACCAGCCCTAAAACCAGCAGAGCAATGTGGGAAAGAATCTCTGAACACATACGAGCTGCTGTCTCGTCAACAAAGAGACTCAGTTACGCCTCTTTATTTTACACAAATGTAATATATATATTATATTTAGAAAAAACAACAGGAAAAAAACGGCAAAGAAAATCAAAATTAAAATAATGCATCACTAATTTAAAAGTCATATTGATAACACTTTTATGTAAATGAATAATTGCAATTAAAAAATAAAATATTATGATTGTGAATTAATCATTTCAGTTCAAAATGGCGGATGCGTATCTTTGTTGCTGGGCGCTGATGTTGAATGGAACTTTCCCTTCTTGGCGATATACTGTACGTTCTTTGATGGAACGGCGGAGCGAGAATACGACATCTATGTCAACAATGTTATCAAAGTTATCAATAGCACCTTTAAAGTTCTTCTGGATAATAGTGATTAGGGATGTTCATAATTAACCGTTTAACCGTTAACCCACATTAAGCATTTTAACTGATTAACGGTTAAAACTGTTAAAAGCAATATTAATAATTAATTAAAAAGCTGCTCTCCAGCTCGCTTGAGCGGAGCGGAGGAGTTGTAGTTTCGTAGCATTTACACACTTTTACACCTACGTTCACAGCTAGAACGCCACCAACAACCTCACACTCACCGCCAACACACACACACACAGACACTCGTTAAAGTTACGTCACGCTGACAGACTGTGTGTGACGGCGGCGAGCAACAAGCCTCCAACAATGCTAGAGCTTCTAAAGTAGCACGAATACACACACTGTTTATCAGACAACATGGAGGAGAAGGAGTAAAGGTGTGTGTGACTTACAGGACTCGGAGGTGTTTGAGACCAGAGAAGTCGGCCTTGCTGATGACTGTCAGGTTGTTTCCGTTCAGGTCGCTGAAATCAAACAAACAGAAACAGCAGATTAGAGAACAGGAAGTAAAGAGAGGACATGAATCAATATCAGCACATTCAGATAATCAATGACAACTGAGAGAAGTGCAAAATACCATGGAGCAGAGGAATGTTCATACTGACATATCAATACGCACTTCTTCCACTGCATGGTCCGGTACGGCTCTACTCAACACTGCTATTCCACTGCATGGTACGGTACAGCTCTACTCAACACTGCTATTCCACTGCATGGTCCGGTACGGCTCTACTCAACACTGCTATTCCACTGCATGGTACGGTACGGCTCTACTCAACACTGCTATTCCACTGCAGGGTCCGGTACGGCTCTACTCAACACTGCTATTCCACTGCATGGTACGGTACGGCTCTACTCAACACTGCTATTCCACTGCATGGTCCGGTACGGCTCTACTCAACACTGCTATTCCACTGCATGGTACGGTACGGCTCTACTCAACACTGCTATTCCACTGCATGGTCCGGTACGGCTCTACTCAACACTGCTATTCCACTGCATGGTACGGTACGGCTCTACTCAACACTGCTATTCCACTGCATGGTCCGGTACGGCTCTACTCAACACTGCTATTCCACTGCAGGGTCCGGTACGGCTCTACTCAACACTGCTATTCCACTGCAGGGTCCGGTACAGCTCTACTCAACACTGCTATTCCACTGCATGGTCCGGTACGGCTCTACTCAACACTGCTATTCCACTGCAGGGTCCGGTACAGCTCTACTCAACACTGCTATTCCACTGCATGGTCCGGTACGGCTCTACTCAACACTGCTATTCCACTGCATGGTCCGGTACGGCTCTACTCAACACTGCTATTCCACTGCAGGGTCCGGTACGGCTCTACTCAACACTGCTATTCCACTGCAGGGTCCGGTACAGCTCTACTCAACACTGCTATTCCACTGCATGGTCCGGTACGGCTCTACTCAACACTGCTATTCCACTGCAGGGTCCGGTACGGCTCTACTCAACACTGCTATTCCACTGCAGGGTCCGGTACGGCTCTACTCAACACTGCAGACCACTGCATGGTCCGGTACGGCTCTACTCAACACTGCTATTCCACTGCAGGGTCCGGTACGGCTCTACTCAACACTGCAGACCACTGCATGGTCCGGTACGGCTCTACTCAACACTGCTATTCCACTGCAGGGTCCGGTACGGCTCTACTCAACACTGCAGACCACTGCATGGTCCGGTACGGCTCTACTCAACACTGCTATTCCACTGCAGGGTCCGGTACGGCTCTACTCAACACTGCAGACCACTGCATGGTCCGGTACGGCTCTACTCAACACTGCTATTCCACTGCATGGTCCGGTACGGCTCTACTCAACACTGCTATTCCACTGAATGGTACGGTACAGCTCTACTCAACACTGCTATTCCACTGCAGGGTCCGGTACGGCTCTACTCAACACTGCAGACCACTGCATGGTCCGGTACGGCTCTACTCAACACTGCTATTCCACTGAATGGTACGGTACAGCTCTACTCAACACTGCTATTCCACTGCAGGGTCCGGTACGGCTCTACTCAACACTGCAGACCACTGCATGGTCCGGTACGGCTCTACTCAACACTGCTATTCCACTGCATGGTCCGGTACGGCTCTACTCAACACTGCTATTCCACTGAATGGTCCGGTACGGCTCTACTCAACACTGCTATTCCACTGCATGGTCCGGTACGGCTCTACTCAACACTGCTATTCCACTGCAGGGTCCGGTACGGCTCTACTCAACACTGCTATTCCACTGCATGGTCCGGTACGGCTCTACTCAACACTGCTATTCCACTGCATGGTCCGGTACGGCTCTACTCAACACTGCTATTCCACTGCATGGTACGGTACGGCTCTACTCAACACTGCTATTCCACTGCAGGGTCCGGTACGGCTCTACTCAACACTGCTATTCCACTGCATGGTCCGGTACGGCTCTACTCAACACTGCAGACCACTGCATGGTCCGGTACGGCTCTACTCAACACTGCTATTCCACTGCAGGGTCCGGTACAGCTCTACTCAACACTGCTATTCCACTGCAGGGTCCGGTACGGCTCTACTCAACACTGCAGACCACTGCATGGTCCGGTACGGCTCTACTCAACACTGCTATTCCACTGCAGGGTCCGGTACGGCTCTACTCAACACTGCAGACCACTGCATGGTCCGGTACGGCTCTACTCAACACTGCTATTCCACTGCAGGGTCCGGTACGGCTCTACTCAACACTGCTATTCCACTGAATGGTACGGTACAGCTCTACTCAACACTGCTATTCCACTGCATGGTCCGGTACGGCTCTACTCAACACTGCTATTCCACTGCAGGGTCCGGTACGGCTCTACTCAACACTGCTATTCCACTGCATGGTCCGGTACGGCTCTACTCAACACTGCTATTCCACTGCATGGTCCGGTACGGCTCTACTCAACACTGCTATTCCACTGCAGGGTCCGGTACGGCTCTACTCAACACTGCTATTCCACTGCATGGTCCGGTACGGCTCTACTCAACACTGCTATTCCACTGCAGGGTCCGGTACGGCTCTACTCAACACTGCTATTCCACTGCAGGGTCCGGTACAGCTCTACTCAACACTGCTATTCCACTGCAGGGTCCGGTACGGCTCTACTCAACACTGCTATTCCACTGCAGGGTCCGGTACGGCTCTACTCAACACTGCTATTCCACTGCATGGTCCGGTACGGCTCTACTCAACACTGCAGACCACTGCAGACCATGTAAGTGCACATCCTGCACTAACCTGACATTTTCACACAGCATCAATAGTGACCGCAATTTTAGTGACTTGACCCAGATTTTGAAAAACTGACAGCTCTATACGCTGCACACACTACGGACACGTTACTGTGGACAGACATTCGTCTGTTCGGTTGCAGATGGAAGGATTCAGCGAGCATGGTATTGAGGATGATGTCACGGCAGTTTCACATGGCGACGCTACGGCGATCAGCTGAGAATCCCGCCTGCACTGACGGGGTGATATCAGCAGTGGAAGACGAAATAGAGAAAAGGACCTGATACCAATAGTGAGTCGAACTGAGTCAAACCATGCAGTGGAAATAAGGCAGTCTGGGGTTACTTAAATAAGTACAACACATATGAAGAGACACACAACTACATGTATGTTCATATCAGGCCTGGCAATCCATTACAATATTTAATTGCGATTAATCGCACATTGTTTCATCTGTTCTAAATGAACCTTAAAGGAGATTAGTCCAGTATTTAATCCTCTTATCAACATGGAAGTGGACTAATCTGCTGCTTTATGTAAATGTATGTATATATTTATTATTATAAATCAATGACCAATACAAATCAATGACAGATATTGATCCAGAAACCCTCACAGGTACTGCATTTAGCATAAAACAATATGCTCCAATCATAACATGGCAAACTGCAGCCCAACAGGCAACAACAGCAAAAATATTGATTTTAGATTATTTGACTAAGAAGAGAAGATGGTAAATGGACTTGGACTTATATAGCGCTTTTCTAGTCTTCCGACCACTCAAAGCGCTTTACACTACATGTCAGTATTCACCCATTCACACACACATTCATACACTGATGGCAGAGGCTACTAAGGTGCCAACTTTGCCCATCAGGATTTAATCTAAATACTCATTCACACACCGATGGCTCTGCCTCCGGGAGCAATTTGGGGTTAAGTGTCTTGCTCAAGGACACATCGACATGTGACCCGGAGCAGCCGGGGATCGAACCACCGACCTTCCGATTGGTGGACAACCTGCTCTACCCTCTGAGCCACAGCCGCCCAAGATGTAGTTGCTAACCCTACCATAAACTGTACAGAAGTTGCACAGAAGTAAGTTTCAAGTCTTGACTGGTACATCACAGCTACTGTCCCTCGACTACCTCTTCTGTCCGCAGAGTGAGACCCGTTCAGGTTGTTGGACTTTATTCCCCCACATTGAAGGATCTAGACACAACGTGTGTCTGATTTGTATTCTCTTTAGGACTCTAGCAGCCGCTTCGCCAGGTGATCAGATATCATCCTCAAGCTCTACTTTATTATGAAAATTAAATTTGATGATGAAGCTTTTATGATTGACCAGCTGCTGCGTTCTGCAGAACAAAAAGTGAACCCCTGGCCTAATGACAATACAACCAGAGCTCTCTTCAAATCCTTCATCTTTTTACTCCAAATCAGATCTTTCCTCGAGGACACCGTCTATGAAATGAAACTGAACCAATATCCCTCTACTGTACAGCCCGTTGGTTCTGCTCTCTGAAGTTATTCTCACTCAGTTTGCAGAGAAGAAAATCTTTTCAGTGGGAGTTCACTTTGAGGACAATCTGCATTTTGACTGTAAATCAGCCAACGTCAGCTAAAAGTTGCAAGAAAACCAAGAACCTAGTTTGTTCCAGACGTTTGTTCAGACGTACAGTATTACAGCTACTGTTCCTCCTCCACTCACACTAGACGGACGTACTCTCATCATGTTTTCAACTGTAGACGTTCACTACTGCTGCTCTGTCCAGGTCAGTCAGGCTGTTTCAGACATGTTGTTTACAGCCTGTAGCTAGAAGCTGTTGTCAGTGTGTGTTATGTGATATCGGGGGGGGGGGGTTAACCCTATGACCTCATTGTCTCCTTTGATTGACAGCTGCGAAGAAAGAGAGGGGATGATGTCACTCTTCCCACGAGGCTTTGTGGAAGGAGAGGTAAACTGAACCCTGTGCACGTACCGTGTATGTGTGTGTGTGGAGTGTCATGTTCCTGCACTACTGTAAAGGGTGGAGCAGAGCGTGACCTTGTCCTCTCCCGTACAACAGAGAGAGAGAGACAGGAGAGAGAGAGAGAGAGAGAGAGAGAGAAGAGAGGAGAGAGAGACAGAGAGAGAGAGAGAGAGAGAGGAGAGACAGAGAGAGAGAGACAGAGAGACAGAGAGAGAGAGAGAGAGAGAGAGAGAGAGAGAAGAGAGACAGAGGAGAGAGAGAGAGAGAGAGACAGAGAGAGACAGAGAGAGAGAAGAGAGAGAGAGAGAGAGACAGAGACAGAGAGGAGAGAGAGAGAGACAGAGAGAGAGAGAGAGAGACAGAGAGAGAGAGACAGAGAGAGAGAGAGAGGAGAGAGAGAGAGAGAGAGAGAGAGAGAGAGAGAGAGAGAGAGAGAGAGAGAGAGAGAGAGAGAGAGAGAGATGTTGTGGTTTGGGTGTGTGAACTGAATCTATACTTCACTATATGGAAAGAAAACAGCTGGCGAAGAAGATAAATCCACGTCCATAATAGGAAACGAGCCCCAACGCCATGAAGGTCTCAGATTCAGCTTTCTAGAGTCATTGTTCCACGTTCCCAGTCTAGTTTATCCTCTTTCTAGAGTTTTCTACTACTTCCAGTGAGGTAGTGGAAGTAGCAGTAAGCTAGTTAGTCCCATAGGCTAACCATAGTGGTTAACCATAGTGGATAAAGTTATTCACCCTTCATTTGATCAAATCCTGCTTCATTTTTAAAGGGACTGTTTGTTAGAATCAGAAACGTCACGTTAACAACATTTTATAATAATAATTAATTAATAATTAATATATTCTCTCTCTAATATCAATTTTATATTGATGTGAAAACAATCTCCTACAAACATCTGGATTTATTCAAGTTTCTCACCAAAAACTACATTTTACGAGGTAACATTTGAACAAATCATGATAACGTGATAATTTACCTTCAACCAATAGTCCTTTTGCTGAGCAGACTTTGAACGCCTCATAATAATAACTCAATGGCACCTCCGTCAACGTTAGTAGCTCCGTTATCTATCCAATAGGACTGTGCTTCTAATGGCTGCTAACAGCTAACGTTTCTAACTCTCCTCCTGCTGATTCAAACACAGGTTTGTTGTTCACAGTGTCTCTTCATCAGGTAGAAACAGGGTGCATCCTCTCAGGTTTAGTAGCGCCATGTTTTTGAGAGCTTTTTTTTCTCTCCTCTGTGTCTTCGGTCCCAAACAAACTGAAACATGATGCAGCGTGCGTCTGCGTCATTGTGCAGCGTAACTGTGGGAAAGCATCAATGAGAGGAATCGATAGTCACGGAGGCATCGGACAACTACGGTTCTCTGTTCCATCACTAGTGTTTTCTCTGCCTGCCAAAGTGACGGATGTCCTGATGATTTCACCGCCATTGACTTCAATTTACCCACATGTAGCGGGTGGCGGGTGCCAAATTCAGACCCTGACTATGACATTTGGGAGTGGAACATGTTGTTAAGGTGAAATAATCTCATCCCACTAAGATTTGTGTGTGAAAATCACCCCGACAGTTACACCGCACAGGCAAAACACAAGCATGAGGAGGGAGAGACGTGCACGGCGGGCGATGGCCAGACAGTAACACACTGTAGAAGAACGTACAGTATAGAAGCTATAGACACACACAGAGTCTGTAAAAGAACGTAGAGTATAGAAGCTATAGACACACACAGAGTCTGTAAAAGAACGTAGAGTATAGAAGCTATAGACACACACAGAGTCTGTAAAAGAACGTAGAGTATAGAAGCTATAGACACACACAGAGTCTGTAAAAGAACGTAGAGTATAGAAGCTATAGACACACAGAGTCTGTAAAAGAACGTAGAGTATAGAAGCTATAGACACACAGAGTCTGTAAAAGAACGTCGAGTATAGACGCTATAGACACACACAGAGTCTGTAAAAGAACGTAGAGTATAGAAGCTATAGACACACACAGAGTCTGTAAAAGAACGTAGAGTATAGAAGCTATAGACACACACAGAGTCTGTAAAAGAACGTCGAGTATAGAAGCTATAGACACACACAGAGTCTGTAAAAGAACGTAGAGTATAGACGCTATAGACACACAGAGTCTGTAAAAGAACGTAGAGTATAGAAGCTATAGACACACAGAGTCTGTAAAAGAACGTCGAGTATAGACGCTATAGACACACACAGAGTCTGTAAAAGAACGTAGAGTATAGAAGCTATAGACACACACAGAGTCTGTAAAAGAACGTAGAGTATAGAAGCTATAGACACACACAGAGTCTGTAAAAGAACGTAGAGTATAGAAGCTATAGACACACACAGAGTCTGTAAAAGAACGTAGAGTATAGAAGCTATAGACACACAGAGTCTGTAAAAGAACGTAGAGTATAGAAGCTATAGACACACAGAGTCTGTAAAAGAACGTAGAGTATAGAAGCTATAGACACACACAGAGTCTGTAAAAGAACGTAGAGTATAGAAGCTATAGACACACACAGAGTCTGTAAAAGAACGTAGAGTATAGACGCTATAGACACACACAGAGTCTGTAAATATCGGACGCTCAGATTGAGTCTCTGAGGAAGGAGCAAAGAGACACGAGGGGACGAGACGAACAGGAGCACAGCCCTGATGAGGCGTGGGTAATGGAGTTCTGTGCAGCATGGCGGGGTCAGGGGTCAGCGGAGCGACAGACTCCCCTCGAGTGGCGACTCGGCCAAACAATAGCTCATTAAAGCAGAACGCGTCTCACGCACACACACACACACACACACACAGCCTCGGTGGGCAGCGAGGCAGTTGATCCGCTCAGCTCTGCTCACCACCGTTAGATCTGACATGGAGGGAGAGCTGGAGGGGGGGGGGGGTGATGAGTAGAAGCACTGATCCTACAGTAGAGACGGGAATCAAACCTCAGGACTCTTCTAGTACCGACAGAAAGTACTCAACAGAGTCGAGTATCAGAAGATCAACCTCATACTAAACTAGTAGTACAACCTCATACTATACTAGTAGTACAACAACCTCATACTATACTAGTAGTACAACAACCTCATACTATACTAGTAGTACAACAACCTCATACTATACTAGTAGTACAACAACCTCATACTATACTAGTAGTACAACAACCTCATACTATACTAGTAGTACAACAACCTCATACTATACTAGTAGTACAACAACCTCATACTATACTAGTAGTACAACCTCATACTATACTAGTAGTACAACAACCTCATACTATACTAGTAGTACAACAACCTCATACTATACTAGTAGTACAACAACCTCATACTATACTAGTAGTACAACAACCTCATACTATACTAGTAGTACAACAACCTCATACTAAACTAGTAGTACAACCTCATACTATACTAGTAGTACAACAACCTCATACTAAACTAGTAGTACAACCTCATACTATACTAGTAGTACAACAACCTCATACTATACTAGTAGTACAACAACCTCATACTATACTAGTAGTACAACAACCTCATACTATACTAGTAGTACAACCTCATACTATACTAGTAGTACAACAACCTCATACTATACTAGTAGTACAACAACCTCATACTAAACTAGTAGTACAACCTCATACTATACTAGTAGTACAACAACCTCATACTAAACTAGTAGTACAACCTCATACTATACTAGTAGTACAACAACCTCATACTATACTAGTAGTACAACAACCTCATACTATACTAGTAGTACAACCTCATACTATACTAGTAGTACAACAACCTCATACTATACTAGTAGTACAACAACCTCATACTAAACTAGTAGTACAACCTCATACTATACTAGTAGTACAACAACCTCATACTAAACTAGTAGTACAACCTCATACTATACTAGCAGTACAACAACCTCATACTATACTAGTAGTACAACCTCATACTATACTAGCAGTACAACCTCATACTATACTAGTAGTACAACCTCATACTATACTAGCAGTACAACTTCATACTATACTAGCAGTACAACTTCATACTATACTAGTAGTACAACAACCTCATACTATACTAGTAGTACAACCTCATACTATACTAGTAGTACAACTTCATACTATACTAGCAGTACAACTTCATACTATACTAGTAGTACAACAACCTCATACTATACTAGCAGTACAACTTCATACTATACTAGCAGTACAACTTCATACTATACTAGCAGTACAACTTCATACTATACTAGTAGTACAACAACTTCATACTATACTAGCAGTACAACCTCATACTATACTAGTAGTACAACCTCATACTATACTAGTAGTACAACTTCATACTATACTAGCAGTACAACTTCATACTATACTAGTAGTACAACAACCTCATACTATACTAGCAGTACAACTTCATACTATACTAGCAGTACAACTTCATACTATACTAGTAGTACAACCTCATACTATACTAACAGTACAACCTCATACTATACTAGTAGTACAACCTCATACTATACTAGTAGTACAACCTCATACTATACTAGTAGTACAACCTCATACTATACTAACAGTACAACCTCATACTATACTAGTAGTACAACCTCATACTATACTAGTAGTACAACCTCATACTATACTAGTAGTACAACCTCATACTATACTAGCAGTACAACCTCATACTATACTAGTAGTACAACCTCATACTATACTAACAGTACAACCTCATACTGTACTAGTAGTACAACCTCATGCTACACTATGAAATAACTGCTGCAGCTCCTCCAGACCAACAGAGGTTTCCCGTGTCTTGTGAAGTGACGGGGCTCCACAGAGAGAAACATTGTTGTCTCGTTACCGACCGGGTGCCGGTGTCTCCCCTGTTCTCTCTGGCTGCGGGCGGAGACAACAACGTTACTCGCTGCGGAGCCCCGCTGCCTCAGCCTGCGCAGAGGCGGGAAAAGCCAACACTAGGATCAGCATTGATTCATGGAGAGACCTTGGTCTGGTCAGCTAACATTACTGCCAAGCAGCTGAAATATAGAGTGATATTGTGCTTTTAGCTGACGTGTGTCTCCTCACTGTGTTGAGTGATGCTCCTTCATGTCTATGTAGAGCGAGCACAAGCGCCAGCAACAGGACGCTGACTTTAGTTGACTTAACGGACACAGGTGAAGCTGTTAACAACACATTTAGGATACTTACAAAGAGTCCCTTTAACAATGAAGCAGGATTTGGTCAAACGAAAGTGAATAACTTTAGCCACTATGGTTAACCACTATGGTTAGCCTATAGGACTAACTGGCTTACTGCTACTTCCACTACCTCACTGCAAGTTACGGCCATAATCATTTCTACGGTACCGCCCTGGAGAATAAGGCTGATAGGTGGTGCAGTCAGGCTGATAGGTGGTGCAGTCAGGCTGATAGGTGGTGCAGTCAGGCTGATAGGTGGTGCAGTTATGCTGATAGGTGGTGCAGTTAGGCTGATAGGTGGTGCAGTGAGGCTGATAGGTGGTGCAGTTAGGCTGATAGGTGGTGCAGTTATGCTGATAGGTGGTGCAGTTAGGCTGATAGGTGGTGCAGTTATGCTGATAGGTGGTGCAGTTAGGCTGATAGGTGGTGCAGTTATGCTGATAGGTGGTGCAGTTAGGCTGATAGGTGGTGCAGTCAGGCTGATAGGTGGTGCAGTCAGGCTGATAGGTGGTGCAGTCAGGCTGATAGGTGGTGCAGTCAGGCTGATAGGTGGTGCAGTTAGGCTGATAGGTGGTGCAGTCAGGCTGATAGGTGGTGCAGTTATGCTGATAGGTGGTGCAGTTAGGCTGATAGGTGGTGCAGTGAGGCTGATAGGTGGTGCAGTTAGGCTGATAGGTGGTGCAGTTATGCTGATAGGTGGTGCAGTTAGGCTGATAGGTGGTGCAGTTAGGCTGATAGGTGGTGCAGTTATGCTGATAGGTGGTGCAGTCAGGCTGATAGGTGGTGCAGTTAGGCTGATAGGTGGTGCAGTTATGCTGATAGGTGGTGCAGTCAGGCTGATAGGTGGTGCAGTCAGGCTGATAGGTGGTGCAGTTAGGCTGATAGGTGGTGCAGTCAGGCTGATAGGTGGTGCAGTCAGGCTGATAGGTGGTGCAGTCAGGCTGATAGGTGGTGCAGTCAGGCAGGTGTAGAGCTGCTAAAAGTAAGAGAGTTTGTATACCTAGTAATGCGTCACATCTAAAAACCCTGTTTCAGTAGTGGGTTTGGATTCAGTCCTGATACACCACACTGCAGTTCTACTGGAAGTGGATGGATCTGTGATCCAGGTCAGGATCTGGGTTTATGAAACCCAGCATTAAAATATTCTCAAACAAAGTGAAACAGATGAAAAGGAGAGAAATCTAATATCACCATGGTAACGGCTCCAAACACTCCCCACTAACCCTCTTTAATACCAGCCCTGCCTGCAGGCTGGTTCCTCTCTTTGTTTGGTCACATGACAACGGAGCAATCAGTACAAGATGTTTCCGACCGAGCCCTCGCTGGTGCTTCATTTGGACTGAGATCTGACCGTGACCAACATCCCTCCCAGACACTCGGTAGATGAGCCACAGACTGGCAGCGAATACTCGCAACGAAAAGTCACTTCCTGACCAGGAGAGAGAAACAACTGACAACACGAGACGGCTCTGCAGACGGAAAAGCAATCTGAAGGGTCTCCTTTCTCCACCTCCACTTCATAACACCTCTTTCATTTTATCATCCTTTCACCTCACCACTTCTCCTCTTTCATGTTCACCTCCCCTCTTCCTCCTCTTCCTCCTCTTCCCCTGACAGCCTTAAACAACTCTTCATCCTCCTCCTCCTCCTCCATGCTCTCTCTCCTCATCACATCCTCCTCCTCCTCCTCCTCCTCCTCCTCTTCCTCCTCTTCCTTAAACAACTCTTCATCCTCCTCCTCCTCCTCCTCCTCCTCCTCCATGCTCTCTCTCCTCATCACATCCTCCTCCTCCTCTTCCTCCTCCTCCTCCTCCTCCCTGCTCTCTCCCCTCATCACATCTTCCTCCTCCTCCTCCTCCTCCCTGCTCTCTCCCCTCATCACATCCTCCTTCTCCTCCTCCTCCTCCTCCTCCTCCTCCTCCTCCTCCTCCTCTTCTTCCTCCTCCTCCTCCTTCTTCTTCTCCTCCTCTTCCTCCCTGCTCTCTCTCCTCATCACATCCTCCTCCTCCTCCTCCTCCTCCTCCTCCTCCTCCTCCTCCTCATCCTCCTCCTCCTCCTCTTCCTCCTCCTTCTTCTCCTCCTCTTCCTCCCTGCTCTCTCTCCTCATCACATCCTCCTCCTCCTCCTCCTCCTCCTCCTCCTCCTCCTCCTCCTCCTCCTCATCCTCCTCCTCCTCCTCTTCCTCCTCCTTCTTCTCCTCCTCTTTCTCCCTGCTCTCTCTCCTCATCACATCCTCCTCCTCCTCCTCCTCCTCCTCCTCCTCCTCCTCCTCTTCCTCCTCCTCCTCCTCCTCCTCCTCCTCTTCCTCCTCCTCCCTGCTCTCTCTCCTCATCACATCTTCAGGAAGTCCTGTTACCGTTGACTTTTTCAAATAAATGCTTTGGGCATTAAAGATTTAAGTGAAGTCTTTGCCACTTGTAGAGTGCTGTCATCACCAGTAAGGTAAAAAGAAATCCTCTGCATTTACACTTCTTGGGTTTATAGGTACTAAAGGTAAGGTATAAAAGAAAACCACAGCGACCTCTGGCGACCGTAGTAATTATAACAGGAGCACCCAGGAGACCAGAGTTCACATCTCGTGTGAAACCAACAATGTAGTCATCTTTATGTTCGGAGTTATTTTAACCAAAAAACAATGTTTTTCCCTAAACTAAACAAAGTGGGGTTTTTACCTAAACCTAATGAAGTTGTAGTTTTAGGCAACAAAACTACAACTTCTTTAGGTTTAGACAATAAAACTACAACTTCTTTAGGTTTAGGCACCAAAAATACAACTTCTTTAGATTTAGACAACAAAACTACAACTTCTTTAGATTTAGACAATAAAACTACAACTTCTTTAGATTTAGACAACAAAACTACAACTTCTTTAGGTTTAGGCAACAAAACTACAACTTCTTTAGATTTAGACAACAAAACTACTACTTCTTTAGGTTTAGGAAACAAAACTACAACTTCTTTAGATTTAGAAAACAAAACTACAACTTCTTTAGGTTTAGGCAACAAAACTACAACTTCTTTAGATTTAGACAACAAAACTACTACTTCTTTAGGTTTAGGAAACAAAACTACAACTTCTTTAGGTTTAGGAAACAAAACTACAACTTCTTTAGATTTAGACAACAAAACTACAACTTCTTTAGGTTTAGACAACAAAACTACAACTTCTTTAGATTTAGAAAACAAAACTACAACTTCTTTAGGTTTAGGAAACAAAACTACAACTTCTTTAGATTTAGAAAACAAAACTACAACTTCTTTAGGTTTAGGCAACAAAACTAGAAGTTCTTTAGGTTTAGACAATAAAACTACAACTTCTTTAGATTTAGGAAACAAAACTACAACTTCTTTAGGTTTAGACAACAAAACTACAACTTCTTTAGGTTTAGGCAACAAAACTAGAAGTTCTTTAGGTTTAGACAATAAAACTACAACTTCTTTAGGTTTAGGCAACAAAACTAGAAGTTCTTTAGATTTAGACAATAAAACTACAACTTCAGGTTTAGACAACAAAACTACAACTTCTTTAGGTTTAGGAAACAAAACTACAACTTCTTTATGTTTAGACAGCAAAACTACAACTTCTTTATGTTTAGGCAACAAAACTACAACTTATTTAGGTTTAGGCAATAAAACTACAACTTCTTCAGGTTTAGGCAACAAAACTACAACTTCTTTAGATTTAGACAACAAAACTACAACTTCTTTAGGTTTAGGCAACAAAACTACAACTTCTTTAGGTTTAGACAACAAAACTACAACTTCAGGTTTAGACAACAAAACTACAACTTCTTTAGATTTAGACAACAAAACTACAACTTCTTTAGGTTTAGACAACAAAACTACAACTTCTTTAGGTTTAGACAACAAAACTACAACTTATTTAGATTTAGACAATAAAATTACAACTTCTTTAGGTTTAGACAACAAAACTACAACTTCAGGTTTAGTCAACAAAACTACAACTTCTTTAGGTTTAGACAACAAAACTACAACTTATTTAGATTTAGACAATAAAACTACAACTTCTTTAGGTTTAGACAACAAAACTACAACTTCTTTAGGTTTAGACAATAAAACTACAACTTCTTTTGGTTTAGACAACAAAACTACAACTTCTTTAGGTTTAGACAACAATAAAACAGTAAGTTAAGTTTAAGGTAAAACATTATGTTTTAGGTTAAAATAACTACGAACACAAAGACAACTACACGTTGTTGGTTTCACACTGGATGTGAACTCTGGTCTCCTGGTTGAAAGTACTGTGTTTTATACCTTTTTTTGTTGATCTCCCATGTGAATAGATGATACAATCTACTAGTAGGTGCAGTAGGCCCCTATTTACCCACATCTATGGGTCTTATAGTGACTGATAAAGCCTATTTAACAGCCCGACAACAGTCTAATCGTCTGACTCTGTAAAGTCAATACAATGTCCTCATAAGTCTGCTGTGTGTCTCTATGTGTGCTAAACTTCCTCACACTCAGTTAGTTGCCTCACTGGCAGCTACACATAATTGCACACACAAATACTTTGGAACACACACACATGTAGCTTGACTAATATTTTTCTCAATGAATGATGTCCAATTTATATAATGAGACATCCAGGAAAAAAGAAATAAACAGAGACGGTCTGAGAGTGTGTTTTTTCAATCAGCAGTGTGTGTGTGTGTGTGTGTGTGTGTGTGTGTGTGTGTGTGTGTGTGTGTGTGTGTGTGCGTGCGTGTGTGTGTGTGTGTGTCCGCGTGTGTGTGTGTGTGTGTGTGTGTGTGTGTGTGTGTGTGCGTGCGTGTGTGTGTGTGTGTCCGCGTGTGTGTGTTGCTCTGAGACTCGCTGGTTCAGTTTAGTTCAGTTTATGTTTGAGTTGTGAGTATCCAGGAACTCTGCACTATACTGTAGACACACATCTCTCTCTGTTGGGTTGTGTTGGTTTAGGGTCAGGCAATGAGAGCTACAACCGGGAGATGCTCTGGTATCAAACTCACCAGCAGAAAAGGTGTATTTACGTCACCAGGACACTCTGAATTGTGCATGATTAATAAAGTAACTTTACTGAATTGATATGGTGTTTTTTGTCGTATCAAACTTGCAGTTTTTCAAATGTACAGTAATATTTGATGTCTAAATGGACAGATGTGTATATTTAATGTCACGTCTTATGTTGGAGTCTTAGGAGACAAACTGTTCACATTAAACTTCACACTTTATTTTATTTTGACTTTTTAATCCAGATGCAGCATTAAAACGACGGTGTTGACCTTTAAATTCAACGCGATATGAAAAAATAGCAACATCCAGGAGAGTGCTAGTTCAAATCATTCATAAAGCCCCTATAGTACTCAGGTCTACTCGTTCTACTACTACTAGTACTACTGCTACTCCAGAACCCCCAGCATAGCACAAAACTCTGCAGGAAATAAAACAACTCTTTAATAAGTGAGAACAGAAGATCTGGGTGAAAAACTGTTTTTCAAAAACTCCTTAATTCTAAGGTTTACACTATGTGTAGCTAAATAACTGGCCTACCAGTACACACACTCATGAACACGTCTCCAGATATCTCACTCTCTCTTTTTCTCACACTTTCCCCGGCTCAAATAACCACGCTCATCAGGGCCCAAAGGGGGCATCCATTTTTCAGCGTTGCCATGACGATCTGCCGAGGAGGGGGGGATGTTTAGTTTGACTGGTGCAGTCACCTTGATAAATGACCCTCTTATTGCTGCCCGTCTCCCAGGGAATACTGTACACACTAAGTCTCTCTCCCCCAGTGGCGAGCTGTCCAGCTGACACACACACTCAGATCACTTTACATGCTAATTGGGCGACAAGCCCTTTAACAAATAGCTCTTTAATGAGTTCCTGCAGAGCAGAGGCTGTCTGCGTCTACAGGACGGTACACTGCTAGAGAGCTCTGGGAGGAGGAAGCAACTCAGAGGTCACGCTGGCTGTTTACATGCACATCGACGCTCATCGGTCATTCTCTGGTGGAGCTCTGGTTCTTTTTAAAAAGGGTCAGTTCACACAAATCAATCACAGCAATAAATGCAACGTTTTTGAGGTTTATCTCTGAAATGTCTGTCGCCGTCCCAAGATAATGGGAATTTCAATCGTGGTAGTCAAAAGAAAACCTGAAAATCTTTCCAGAAGCAATGTGTTGGTTCCTCTGGATAGCTCACAGATAAAGCTCACAGATCTCACTATGAGTCTACACTGGAAGGTCTTTCTGTCAGAGACGTACTGTAGTCCCGTTGGAAACAGCTGAACAGCGTGTTCCGTGTATTGTACAGATGACCAGAGACAGTGTTTTAGAAGGGATTTTTCAATGTTTGGAGCGAACTATATTTCATTCAGCTCCACTGTATTGGGGGTTGGAGGCAGAAAGGTCAGAGACGGATATCTCAAAACATTTATAACTAAAAAATATGTGAAAAAATATGTTTGTTACTTTTTCTTTAATGTGGGTCCATGATTTATTGTTTCTTTTTTAGGTTTTTGTGTTCTGCGTTTTAGCGTAAAACATACTAACGTAGGTTTCTGCTACATATATGGTATGTAAACATGGTTATAGTCAGTGTATTAACGTAACATACAGTAACTTAGATGGCGGTCGGCACGCTCCCGGTTTGGAGAAGCAGTCAGGAGTACCGACACGGAAGCTAAGCGATGTACTGCTGTGTGGACGCCACGTTAGTTCAGATCATAAGGTCACACAATAACTAGGGATGTTATTATTTAACCCTTTAACCGTTAACCGACATTAAGAATTTCAACCGATTAACGCTATCACTTAAACGGTTAAAAGAAATGTTAATGATTCATTAAAAAGCCGACCAAAACTCAGAGGAGTGGCTCGTCACTTAAAGGAGAAAAGCTGGACCACCTTAACAGCCCACCTTAAGAGAGTCTGAGCCGGCGTTGCAAGATACAGGAAGTTGGCTCCAGTCTTGAGGAGTTGTAGCATTTATTCACCAAATTAAACTGTACACACACGGTCTGCTACAGCTACGTTCACAGCTAGAACACCACCGACAAACCTACATTCACTGCCACCAAACACACACGGTCTGTTGGACACTCGCTAAAGTTCCGCCGTGCAGACACACAGCTGACAACCTGCTAAACTAAACTAAATGTGCGGTGGAGACTTTTACTGCGAAAGTGGCTGCATGTCTGCGACACTACACGCAGCATCGTAGCTGCTAAGTTAACGCTCCCGGACGCTGAACTGGAGACAGTGGACGCAGCATCGTAGCTGCTAAGTTAACGTTCCCGGACGGTGAACTGGAGACAGTGAACGCAGCATCGTAGCTGCTAAGTTAACGCTCCCGGACGCTGAACTGGAGACAGTGAACGCAGCATCGTAGCTGCTAAGTTAACGCTCCCGGACGCTGAACTGGAGACAGTGAACGCAGCATCGTAGCTGCTAAGTTAACGCTCCCGGACGCTGAACTGGAGACAGTGAACGCAGCATCGTAGCTGCTAAGTTAACGTTCCCGGACGCTGAACTGGAGACAGTGAACCAACAACCATGGCGACTGAGCGGTTACAGTTGTCAGACTAGGCGAGACAAAGGTAATTCAATTCGTGAATGCAAGTCTTTCCGTCTGGGACTCTAAATACATCCTGAACACAGTAGTTTTTTGGGATAAGGGGACAAATTGCTGTGCCAGATGCTCATTTTTGCCCGACTGCTGATACAGATCCTGGCATAAAATGTCAAAGTTGTAACTTCCATACCATGAATTACACCTTAATGACCACATGTATGACTTATGTCAGCAGGAGACACAATAGATGCTCAGTTCTTACACTCTGTCAGTTACTATTACATCGTACAGAAAGAAAACGGTTACCATCTCAGAGAAATAAAAAAAAGACAGACGAGCGAGCGGGTCTGCAGAATCGGAGTTTTTTCCAGGCCATTTCTCTTTGACCGGGGGGGCCGAGCCCTCATCCCCCCCCCACCGATCATAAAGCTATCAGCCTCGGAGGGAAAACATCCTCCACGCTACAGTAAACCAGAGAGGAGGAAGGATAATGCATCTCTGCTGGCAACCCCTGACAATCATCAATTATTCACACACAGGCACTCTACAACCTGAAAGAAACACACACTCATTCTCACAATGTACAAACACAGACATGTTCACCGTGCACTGCAGTACACAGTTCATACACTGAGAGAAACACACACACACACACACACACACACACACACACACACAACGCTGCGACGGTCACTGGGTGTTTTAGGACAGATTATTACTACTGAGAAATCTCTATCGATGACATACGTTGCATTTCTGGGTTCATTTCTTTGGTTGCATCTTCCTTTCTTTGTACATAATTGTCCAAAAAAAAATTTTATATATATATATATATATAAAACAGACCTGATGTCAAAAGTAAATATTTCAGTCAGCTGCAGTCGAGGTTTCACAGCCGTGGCCGTCCATCACAATCAAACAGTGAGGGGCTAATTTCTAGAGACCAACATTCAGCGATCACACGAGGAGAAGATCTCTGCAGAACAAGCAGGAGAGACCAATTAAGACTCCGACAGTATCGGCAGCAGACCAGAATGCAGTGCAGCAACATTACGTGAGGCTTTCTGAGAGGAAAGTTAATTAATACAATATTAATCACGATTTTAGCTTCCCATAATTAAATGAACATGATTGCCTGTGATATTGATGTTTAAAATGCTCGTTCTGCTCATAGAAAACTGCTGCAGATCAAATCAAGCACTTCCTAAACTAACAACCACCCAGCCGGTGATCCAGATGTTTTGGCTTCACTTTTGGGTGTAGATATTATCAACCAATGTGTTTATGTTTAAATTGAGAGCATAAAACTGTTTATCTAGCCTCTTAATGTTAATTTTGCTCTCAAAGTGCACCAGATTGAAGCATTTCACTTTAAAAATGTAGCTAACGGAAGGTTAGGGTGGATATTCCTGTATTTTATCATATTGCCGGAAAACATATATTGCAATGTCAGTTTTTTCCAACATCACGCAGCCCTGATTTGTACATAGCACAGCAGAATAGTGAAAGCAGCACACTAAGCAGTGCAATAAAAATATATTGTCGCTAAAATCACTGAATCATCGTGATAAATAATTGGGATCACAATATTGATCCAAATAATCGTGATTATCATGTTGGCCCTAATCGTGCAGCCTTAGTATGAAAATCACTTTTCTTTTTTAACTGGAACATTGGGTTTGTCCACGCTGCTTCTCTGGCGGCTACAGGCACTCACACCGTAGGTTAGAAAAAACAGCTGGTACATACATGTGCTGTTATGTTGGGCTGTCCTCGGACACCTTTGAACATGGACATGACAGTTTTTCCTCACCAAACTTTTGTATAAGTTTGGAGCGTTATTTAATCTCCTTCACATCCAGCTAGTCTGACATGGTTGGTACCGATGGATTGCTTCAAATAAATCTTCACTTTAACTTTAAAACTGAGTCTGCTGAGCCCTGTCTTAAAGAAATTAGCAGCGTTCAAAGGAATTTGCGTTAACACGTTATCATGGTGTTAACTTTGACAGCCCTAAAAAGCACCACTTCAATTCTTGTGTTTTCAGAAGAGGTGCTCATAAGTTTCTTGGAAATAAATCATTCAGCATCAAAAAAGCATCAAAAAATGACTAATCAACGAAAGAAAGAAATCATAGTCGACTAAGACCAAAACTACAGATAAGTTGACTAATCATCTAAGACTGAAGACTGAAGTGAAAATTCAATTAGCAATGTCTGAGAATGCAGTTAGTTAGCTAGCTCGGTACTTTGACTTTTAACCGATGCCATCAGACGACGTTGGAATTAAATGTTGGAACACATTATGAAAACAAATCAACCATCTGAATGTTGTCAGCGACTACGTCTACATGCACATTAATATTCCACTATTATGCAGAATATGACAGTATTGTGAATTTGATGCGGGTCACGTAAACAGGATATTACGTTTAGATATTCTGAATTAGGTCTAATCCTGAATGGAGCATTTCCAGATAAAGACAGGTACTGATATTATTCATGATTCAGGAGCATTCTTTGGACGTGTGTACAGAACATTCAGAATCTGCGTCTCAGTCAGGGTTTTTACGTCAGTTTGTGACACCCGGCCTCTCGTCTGTTTACGTCCAGCTCTCTGAGCGTTGAACACAAACCAACCAGACGACAGTTTGCAGAGATGCTGCCCAAAAGAACAGAAGGAGAAACACAGCTCCTGTTGAACATGATGAAAGACTCTGATATCAACATGAGAAGATATCACAATGCAGACCTTTACAAGAAGGTGGATGAAGGAATGAAAGAGGAAGGCTGAGTTCACCACCGGTTAATCAGAGGATGAACGGCTGCTTGTAAACAGGAATATTAGAGGAATGTTCATTTTCATTAGCCGTGCAAACAGCTTAGTAGGAATATTGTCTTTTACGGAATAAGGGCAAAAAACTGAATATTTTGTGCAGGTAAACGTCGTCAGTGATGGCTCGGTTCCCCCTTTAGAGATCTGACAGTCTTATCCGTACAACGAACAACACAAATTTAAAAAAGGACAAGTTGTATAGAGAGCTATATCAGACAGGAGAACACTAAACTCGTCTTACAGGAGGAGAAGCAGCTTAAGAGGAACAAATACAATGAGGTTATATTACATCTTTGTGAATGTTGAGCAGTTATACTGTAATTAGCTGAAACAAGATACAGAGAAGAAGAGTGGAATGAGAAGAGAGCAGGGTGAGAGAAGAAGACGATATGCTGCGGTGATGAGGAATCTGTACAGTGATGAGATATGTGAATTATGAAAAGAGGGTAAATATTACAGAAATACTAAACGTGCATTTGCAACAGGGAACATTTACAGGAAAGAGCAACGATGCTGCAGACCAGCACTCTGAATCCTGGGAGTCAAGTGGATAGTCAAAGTGTGTGTGTGTGTGTGTGTGTGTGTGTGTGTGATATATGAAGTTAAACAGACTACCGGTAAAGAGAGCTGGAAGGAGCATGAAGAGGAGACGCACTGCAACACACCAGGACTGGCACATAAAGCATGTACACACTCACAAATACCCACGATGAAATAACTGCACTCAGGAGGAGGAGTAGCACTGATCATTAAAACCACGCTACGGACTCATTTACACCTACACACACCTACACACACCTACACACACACACACAAACCTTCCTCTGGTCTTCACACACACGTTTTACACACAGATACAGACGTAGGCAAAGTTGTTGGTACCCTTCCGTTAAAGAGAGAAAAACCCACAATGGTCACTGAAATAACTTGAAACTGACAAAAGTAATAATAAATAAAAATTTACTGAAAATGAACTAATGAAAATCAGATATTGTTTTTGAATTGTGGTTCAACAGAATCATTTTAAAAAACAAACTAATGAAACTGGCCTAGACAAAAATGATGGTACCCCTAGAAAAGATGTAAAATAATGTGACCATAGGGACATGTTAAACTAAGGTGTGTCCTGTAATTAGCATCACAGGTGTCTTCAAACTTGTAATCAGTCAGTCTGCCTATTTAAAGGGTGAAAAGTAGTCACTGTGCTGTTTGGCATCATGGTGTGTACCACACTGAACATGGACCACAGAAAGCTAAGGAGAGAGTTGTCTCAGGAGATCAGAAAGAACATTATAGACCTTCATGTTAAAGGTAAAGGCTATAAGACCATCTCCAAGCAGCTTCATGTTCCTGTGACTACAGCTGCACATATTATTCAGAAGTTTAAGGTCCATGGGACTGTAGCCAACCTCCCTGGACGTGGCCGCAAGAGGAACATTGATGACATATTGAAGAGACGGATAATACGAATGGTAACCAAAGAGCCCAGAACAACTTCCAAAGAGATTAGAGGTGAACTCCAAGGTCAAGGTACATCAGTGTCAGATCGCACCATCCGTCACTGTTTGAGCCAAAGTGGACTTAATGGAAGACGACCCAGGAGGACACCAAATCATAAAAAAGCGAGACTGGAATTTTCCAAAATGCATATTGACAAGCCACAAAGCTTCTGGGAGAATGTCCTTTGGACAGATGAGACAAAACTGGAGCTTTTTGGCAAGTCACATCAGCTCTATGTTCACAGACGAAGAGATGAAGCATCCAAAGAAAAGAACACTGTACCTAATGTGAAACATGGAGGAGGCTCGGTTATGTTATGGGGCTGCTTTGTTGCATCTGGCACAGGGTGTCTTGAATCTGTGCAGGGTGCAATGAAATCTCAAGACTATCAAGGCATTCTGGAGCGAAATGTGCTGCCCAGTGTCAGAAAGCTTGGTCTCAGTTGCAGGTCATGGGTCCTCAAACAGGATAATGACCCAAAACACAGCAAAAAACACCCAAGAATGGCTAAGAACTAAACATTGGACTATTCTGAAGTGGCCTTCTATGAGCCCTGATCTAAATCCTATTGAACATCTGTGGAAGGAGCTGAAACATGCTGTCTGGAGAAGGCACCCTTCAAACCTGAGACAGCTGGAGCAGTTTGCTCACGAGGAGTGGGCCAACATACCTGTCGACAGGTGCAGAAGTCTCATTGAGAGTTACAGAAATCACTTTATTGCAGTGATTGCCTCAAAAGGTTGTGCAACAAAATATTAAGTTAATGTTACCATCATTTTTGTCTAGGCCAGTTTCATTAGTTTGTTTTTTTAAATGATTCTGTTGAACCATAATTCAAAAACAATATCTGATTTTCATTAGTTCATTTTCAGTGAATTTTTATTTATTATTACTTTTGTCAGTTTCAAGTTATTTCAGTGACCATTGTGGGTTTTTCTTTCTTTAACGGAACGTTACCAACAACTTTGCCTACGTCTGTATCTGCATGTTTTATGATACTAAAATCTAAAACCTGGTCTTGACCTTAAACCCAGATTTA
>NC_133797.1:42600465-42658631 GCF_043250625.1 Sebastes fasciatus
TAAAGAAGTTGTAGTTTTGTTACCTAAACCTAAAGAAGTTGTAGTGTTGTCGCCTAAACCTAAAGAAGTTGTAGTGTTGTTGTCTAAACCTAAAGAAGTTGTAGTTTTGTTGCCTAAACCTAAAGAAGTTGTAGTTTTGTCGCCTAAACCTAAAGAAGTTGTAGTTTTGTTACCTAAACCTAAAGAAGTTGTAGTTTTGTCGTCTAAACCTAAAGAAGTTGTAGTTTTGTTACCTAAACCTAAAGAAGTTGTAGTTTTGTCGCCTAAACCTAAAGAAGTTGTAGTGTTGTTGTCTAAACCTAAAGAAGTTGTAGTTTTGTTGCCTAAACCTAAAGAAGTTGTAGTTTTGTCGTCTAAACCTAAAGAAGTTGTAGTTTTGTTACCTAAACCTAAAGAAGTTGTAGTTTTGTTGTCTAAACCTAAAGAAGTTTTAGTTTTGTTACCTAAACCTAAAGAAGTTGTAGTTTTGTTGCCTAAACCTAAAAAAGTTGTAGTTTTGTTGTCTAAACCTAAAGAAGTTGTAGTTTTGTTGCCTAAACCTAAAGAAGTTGCAGTTTTGTTGCCTAAACCTAAAGAAGTTGTAGTTTTGTTGCCTAAACCTAAAGAAGTTGTAGTTTTAATACCTAAACCTAAAGAAGTTGTAGTTTTAATACCTAAACCTAAAGAAGTTGTAGTTTTGTTGTCTAAACCTAAAGAAGTTTTAGTTTTGTTACCTAAACCTAAAGAAGTTGTAGTTTTGTTGCCTAAACCTAAAAAAGTTGTAGTTTTGTTGTCTAAACCTAAAGAAGTTGCAGTTTTGTTGCCTAAACCTAAAGAAGTTGCAGTTTTGTTGCCTAAACCTAAAGAAGTTGTAGTTTTGTTGCCTAAACCTAAAGAAGTTGTAGTTTTAATACCTAAACCTAAAGAAGTTGTAGTTTTGTTGTCTAAACCTAAAGAAGTTGTAGTTTTGTTGCCTAAACCTAAAGAAGTTGTAGTTTTAATACCTAAACCTAAAGAAGTTGTAGTTTTGTTGCCTAAACCTAAAGAAGTTGTAGTTTTGTCGTCTAAACCTAAAGAAGTTGTAGTTTTGTCGCCTAAACCTAAAGAAGTTGTAGTTTTGTTGCCTAAACCTAAAGAAGTTGTAGTTTTGTCGTCTAAACCTAAAGAAGTTGTAGTTTTGTTACCTAAACCTAAAGAAGTTGTAGTTTTGTCGCCTAAACCTAAAGAAGTTGTAGTTTTGTTACCTAAACATAAAGAAGTTGTAGTTTTGTCGCCTAAACCTAAAGAAGTTGTAGTGTTGCTGTCTAAACCTAAAGAAGTTGTAGTTTTGTCGCCTAAACCTAAAGAAGTTGTAGTGTTGCTGTCTAAACCTAAAGAAGTTGTAGTTTTGTCGCCTAAACCTAAAGAAGTTGTAGTGTTGTTGTCTAAACCTAAAGAAGTTGTAGTTTTGTCGCCTAAACCTAAAGAAGTTGTAGTTTTGTCGCCTAAACCTAAAGAAGTTGTAGTTTTGTCGTCTAAACCTAAAGAAGTTGTAGTTTTGTCGCCTAAACCTAAAGAAGTTGTAGTTTTGTCGTCTAAACCTAAAGAAGTTGTAGTTTTGTTACCTAAACCTAAAGAAGTTGTAGTTTTGTCGCCTAAACCTAAAGAAGTTGTAGTGTTGTTGTCTAAACCTAAAGAAGTTGTAGTTTTGTCGCCTAAACCTAAAGAAGTTGTAGTGTTGTCGTCTAAACCTAAAGAAGTTGTAGTTTTGTTGCCTAAACCTAAAGAAGTTGTAGTTTTGTCGTCTAAACCTAAAGAAGTTGTAGTTTTGTTACCTAAACCTAAAGAAGTTGTAGTTTTGTCGCCTAAACCTAAAGAAGTTGTAGTGTTGTTGTCTAAACCTAAAGAAGTTGTAGTTTTGTTGCCTAAACCTAAAGAAGTTGTAGTTTTGTCGCCTAAACCTAAAGAAATTGTAGTTTTGTTGCCTAAACCTAAAGAAGTTGTAGTTTTGTCGTCTAAACCTAAAGAAGTTGTAGTTTTGTTACCTAAACCTAAAGAAGTTGTAGTTTTGACGCCTAAACCTAAAGAAGTTGTAGTGTTGTTGTCTAAACCTAAAGAAGTTGTAGTTTTGTTGCCTAAACCTAAAGAAGTTGTAGTTTTGTTACCTAAACATAAAGAAGTTGTAGTTTTGTCACCTAAACCTAAAGAAGGTGTAGTGTTGCTGTCTAAACCTAAAGAAGTTGTAGTTTTGTCGCCTAAACCTAAAGAAGTTGAAGTTTTGTCGTCTAAACCTAAGGAAGTTGTAGTTTTGTTACCTAAACCTAAAGAAGTTGTAGTTTTGTCGTCTAAACCTAAGGAAGTTGTAGTTTTGTTACCTAAACCTAAAGAAGTTGTAGTTTTGTTACCTAAACCTAAAGAAGTTGTAGTTTTGTCGCCTAAACCTAAAGAAGTTGTAGTTTTGTTGCCTAAACCTAAAGAAGTTGTAGTTTTGTCGTCTAAACCTAAAGAAGTTGTAGTTTTGTTACCTAAACCTAAAGAAGTTGTAGTTTTGTCGCCTAAACCTAAAGAAGTTGTAGTGTTGTTGCCTAAACCTAAAGAAGTTGTAGTTTTGTTACCGAAACCTAAAGAAGTTGTAATTTTGTTGCCTAAACCTAAAGAAGTTGTAGTTTTGTTACCTAAACATAAAGAAGTTGTAGTTTTGTCACCTAAACCTAAAGAAGTTGTAGTTTTGTTACCTAAACATAAAGAAGTTGTAGTTTTGTCACCTAAACCTAAAGAAGTTGTAGTTTTGTTACCTAAACATAAAGAAGTTGTAGTTTTGTCACCTAAACCTAAAGAAGTTGTAGTGTTGCTGTCTAAACCTAAAGAAGTTGTAGTTTTGTCGCCTAAACCTAAAGAAGTTGTAGTTTTGTCGTCTAAACCTAAAGAAGTTGTAGTTTTGTTACCTAAACCTAAAGAAGTTGTAGTTTTGTCGCCTAAACCTAAAGAAGTTGTAGTGTTGTTGTCTAAACCTAAAGAAGTTGTAGTTTTGTTGCCTAAACCTAAAGAAGTTGTAGTTTTGTCGTCTAAACCTAAAGAAGTTGTAGTTTTGTTGCCTAAACCTAAAGAAGTTGTAGTTTTGTCGTCTAAACCTAAAGAAGTTGTAGTTTTGTTGCCTAAACCTAAAGAAGTTGTAGTTTTGTCGCCTAAACCTAAAGAAGTTGTAGTGTTGTTGTCTAAACCTAAAGAAGTTGTAGTTTTGTTGCCTAAACCTAAAGAAGTTGTAGTTTTGTCGCCTAAACCTAAAGAAGTTGTAGTTTTGTCGCCTAAACCTAAAGAAGTTGTAGTTTTGTTACCTAAACATAAAGAAGTTGTAGTTTTGTCACCTAAACCTAAAGAAGTTGTAGTGTTGCTGTCTAAACCTAAAGAAGTTGTAGTTTTGTCGTCTAAACCTAAAGAATTTGTAGTTTTGTTGCCTAAACCTAAAGAAGTTGTAGTGTTGCTGTCTAAACCTAAAGAAGTTGTAGTTTTGTCGCCTAAACCTAAAGAAGTTGTAGTTTTGTCGTCTAAACCTAAAGAAGTTGTAGTTTTGTTACCTAAACCTAAAGAAGTTGTAGTTTTGTCGCCTAAACCTAAAGAAGTTGTAGTTTTGTTGCCTAAACCTAAAGAAGTTGTAGTTTTGTTGCCTAAACCTAAAGAAGTTGTAGTTTTGTTACCTAAACCTAAAGAAGTTGTAGTTTTGTTGTCTAAACCTAAAGAAGTTGTAGTTTTGTCGCCTAAACCTAAAGAAGTTGTAGTTTTGTTGTCTAAACCTAAAGAAGTTGTAGTTTTGTCACCTAAACCTAAAGAAGTTGTAGTGTTGCTGTCTAAACCTAAAGAAGTTGTAGTTTTGTCGCCTAAACCTAAAGAAGTTGTAGTTTTGTTGCCTAAACCTAAAGAAGTTGTAGTTTTGTCACCTAAACCTAAAGAAGTTGTAGTGTTGCTGTCTAAACCTAAAGAAGTTGTAGTTTTGTTGCCTAAACCTAAAGAAGTTGTAGTTTTGTCACCTAAACCTAAAGAAGTTGTAGTGTTGCTGTCTAAACCTAAAGAAGTTGTAGTTTTGTTGCCTAAACCTAAAGAAGATTCTTTCTTTCTTTGACGTTTTAGATCAGTTGTCATATTCATCACTACATCAGTGATTTGTGGAATAGATCACGAGGTTATGTGGAGTAGTATTAGGTTTTCTCTGAATAGCAGGTTTGATGTAGCGTGTCTTTGCAGCACGCCGCTCAGCGACCGGAGGGCTCAGTTTACCCAGCTTTTTATTTACCACCATACATGAGTGATCATTGCTTGTGGCCTCACTTTGTCTTCTCCCTGCAGACTCGGTGTGACGGGTTCATTTAACCAGGCGCTCTTCAGGAGTGATGGAAAACAAATTGGCCACAGGCAGAGCCCCGGCTGCAGCTGAATTGAATGAGTCATTCGGGCGATAATCTGCAACAAAGGGAGGGACGAGATGTTGACATCTCCATGGGGGTGGACCCCCTTATTCCAGGGGCCATAATAGCTTTCTGAGGCGGGGGGGGGGGGGGGGGGGGGGCTTTTTACTCCAGACGCGTCTGAATTGATTTCTGGAACGACAGAGCAGATGCTTTTGTCTCAAACGCATCAATTCACAAAACCTTCAGATCAAGTCTCTGCACTTAAAAAACCTTCTACTCCGCTAACAAGAGAAGACTTCTGACAAACTGGACATAAAGATGAATATGTTATTTAGTTCATTTGATTAATTAAGACACCAGATTTCTTCAGACACATATAAAGCAATAATCACACATTCAACTGTTTCGAGTTCAGGTGTGAGGGAAAATATTATAATGCAAGATACTGTTTAAAGGTTCTGTTAGTAACTTCTTCCAGATATAAATCCTTGCTGGTCGGTGTCTCATGGTCTCTCGTGTGTCTCGTGGTCTCTCGTGTGTCTCGTGGTCTCTCGTGTGTCTCGTGGTCTCTCGTGTGTCTCATGGTCTCTCGTGTGTCTCATGGTCTCTCGTGTGTCTCATGGTCTCTCGTGTGTCTCCTGGTCTCTCGTGTGTCTCCTGGTCTCTCGTGTGTCTCCTGGTCTCTCGTGTGTCTCATGGTCTCTCGTGTGTCTCATGGTCTCTCGTGTGTCTCATGGTCTCTCGTGTGTCTCCTGGTCTCTCGTGTGTCTCCTGGTCTCTCGTGTGTCTCATGGTCTCTCGTGTGTCTCATGGTCTCTCGTGTGTCTCATGGTCTCTCGTGTGTCTCATGGTCTCTCGTGTGTCTCATGGTCTCTCGTGTGTCTCATGGTCTCTCGTGTGTCTCATGGTCTCTCGTGTGTCTCATGGTCTCTCGTGTGTCTACGCTGTTCAGACTCAGACTCCAACACAAACTCCAGTGAAGCACCAAAACCTCTTGGTTGTATCTGGTGAAGCTGTTAAACAGTGTTGGCCGCGGTCGGAGGACGCGGAGGAGACCGTAGCTTTGGTCTCCAGGACCGGAGTCTCTGCTCCTCTGCTCCTCTGCTCCTCTGCCTGCCTTCACTCACACACCACGCTCCTTCTCTCTCTCTCTCTCCACCTCTCACGTGCATGCTGCTCACTCCACACTGCAGAAGAGTTAGTTTAGCTCTGAGAATATCTAGTGAATGTTCAGTGGACGTTTGTGCAGAAATAACTGCTGCAGCTCCTCCAGACCAACAGAGGTTTCCCGTGTCTTGTGAAGTGACGGGGCTCCGCAGAGAGAAACGTTATCGTCTCCCCCGTTCCCTCCGGCCGCGGTCGGGAGGCTGAGGCGGGAAAAGCCAACACTAGGATCAGCATTGATTCATGGAGAGACCTTGGTCTGGTCAGCTAACATTACTGCCAAGCAGCTGAAATATAGAGTGATATTGTGCTTTTAGCTGACGTGTGTCTCCTCACTGTGTTGAGTGATGCTCCTTCATGTCTATGTAGAGCGAACACAAGCGCCAGCAACAGGACGCTGACTTTAGTTGACTTAAAGGTCACCTATTATGCAAAATGCACTTTTCCATGTCTTTTAAACATCAATATCTGTCCCCAGTGTGTCTACAGGTCACCATAGTATCATAAAAGACCATCCTCTCTCTTTTTCTCCTGCTCCGTTTGTCAGGAAATGGGTGTTGAAAAACGCTGCGCAGCTTTTCCTTCTCTTCTGACGTCATTAGAGAAATGCAAGCCATATAAGGGTTTCCTGGTAGAACCAGAGAGAACATCCAGCCAGCTGACCCCGCCCCACAGCGCGTCACCCTCTCTCCTCCGCCTCCTATGAGCAAAGTAGCTCCTTCTGTTAGTCTCCAAGAACCAGCAGAACAGTCTTCATGTACTCCCATCATCTAAATATAACATGTTCTTTCACAAAGGCTTTATGTAATTACACTGTTTAAACAGCTGATATTTATATATTATATATATTTGATGTCATGCATGTAGCAGAGTACAGGTAGTAAATAGTGACTGTAAGCAACACAACACATTTCTGTTTCACAGTCAAACTTTATTTGAGTAGACAGATGACAATATTAATTATTCACAGCATGTTTAATCATCCCACCTGCAGTTATGTTAACATGGTACAGGAGAAAGTCTTTCAGCTCCAGTGAGCTCCGGTAAGCTAAGCTCCGGTGGTCTGTAGTCATGGTAACACAGAGACAGCTCCTACAGTAATTGATACACCATTACTCTGATTACTTCCATACGTTTATCAGGTGTCTTTTACCAGAAATAATGAACTGACTACTGTTTCACGTCTTCTATTTTCGAACTGATGGTCGCTGTGTTTACACACCGTGTCATAGCGGTAGCATGAGACGGTGTGTAAACTTGACCTGAATAAAAGCATTCAAACTGTTTTACTGCGTCAAATCAGATTTCCTTTCAAAGCATATATAAGTGTAGTTCACTGTACTGAAACGTTGTTTATCTGATCTCGTCATTGTTCTACGTTCTCTAGAGATGTGTGTTCTTTAGCTGAAGTAGGTTTAGGAGGTTTAACTGTCTGTGAATCAGAAGGATCACTCTGCTGAATCCCTACCAGCTCCTGGACACCTCGCTGGTTGAGCCTGACCTCTGACCTCCCTGGAGGGGGAGAGAGAGAGTTTCTCAGTGGGCAACAATAAAATATGATATCCTTCTTCTTAGTCCTTGTTGCACCTGGTGGCACATAGGGCAAGGACTAAGGATCTCCACTCATCTCTGTTGTTTGCTTTCTTCTCAATGCTGTTCCAGCTGCATCCTCTCGTCTTCATCTCTCCTTCGATGGTTCGCCTCCAGCTTGTTTTGGGCCTCCCTCTTTTGCGTTTTCCCTCCGGTGTCCAACGCAATGCCACTCTTGTCATGTCATCAGATGGTTTCCTTAATACATGTCCAAGCCATCTCCATCTTCTTCTTATCAATATTGTTTCCATGTCCAAGCACCCTGTCGTTTGGTGTAGTTCATGGTTTGTGATCTTCCTAGGCCAGAATATCCTCATGATCTTTCTGAGGGTGTTGTGAAAGCTAGAAAGCTTGCCTATGTCTCTTTCAGTCATTCTCCAGCACTCAGCACCATATAGAAGGACAGATAGTACACAGCTGTTGTATAACTTTAACTTGGTGTTTCTAGTTATGTGTGTTGACTTCCAGATGTTTCCAAGTCTTAGAAATGCTTTCCTTGCTTATTCTAATCTGGCCATAATGTCTTGGTCAGCTCCACCATCTGATGTTAGCCGGCTTCCGAGGTACGTGAAAGATGACGTACATGTCAGTGATTGTTCATTTAGCTTTATGACAGGTGACAGCTTTTTCCTTTCCTAAATCCCGCCTGTTCTTTCCTCAGTATGTTGTCCACTGCTGTTTTCATTCTGTTCATCAATATTTTGCAGAATACTTTGCTTGGATGGAAAGTAACGTAATTCCCCTCCAGTTGTTACGATTGGTTAGGTCTCCTTTCTTGGGTAGCTTGATGATGGTTCCTTCTTGCCAAGTATTTGGGATGGTGTCATTTTGCCATATCTTCTCAAACAATGGATGTAGAATGTTAGCCGCGAGGGTTGGGTCGGTTTTAAATAGCTCTGCTGATATTTGGTCATTTCCTGGAGCTTTGTTGTTCTTTAAGCTTTTGATGCATAATTCCATTTCAACTCTTGAGGGTGCCTCGGAGCTGATTTCTAGATCTTCGTTATTTGGTAGACCTGCCCCATCTTCTGTTCTGTAACTGCCTTCTCAGCCTCTCTAGCTAATCCATCTGTAAACTCTCGTCTATCCTTTCTTAAGGCTTTTTTGACTTCTCTGTTCCATGCAGAATATTGTTCTCGGAGTCTTTCTTTCACTCTCTCTGAATGTGTCTGGCATATTTTCTTTTTCCGGTCTTTTCTGTTGTCTATCAGTTTCCAAGTTCCAGGTGTTATCCATTCTTTGTGCACCTGTCGTTTGTAACCCAAGACTTTCTCGCTTGTCTCTCTGTACACATCTTGCACTTGTTGTCACTGATCATTTACTGTTTCTATATTGTCATCCTCTCTATTTAAACTATAAAGCTTGAAATCTGTTTCTTAGTTCCGGCTTGAAGTCCTGTTTTCCCTTTGCATCCTGTAATTTTCCAATGTCAAATCTTCTTTTGCTGCTGGGTGGTGACACAGATCTCATCAATTTAAGCCTGAAGTTAGCAGTAACGAGATGATGGTCACTTCCTACATCAGCTCCTCGTCTCACTCTTACATCTTGCAAAGACCTTCTCCATTTGCCATTGATCATTAAGTGATCAATTTGGTTCTTGTCTCTTCCTCCAGGTGACACCAATGTCAGTTTGTGGATATCTTTGTGTGGGAATAAAGTTCCAGCTATCACAAGGTTATTTAGGCCACAGAATTCCACAAGGTGTTCTCCATTTTCATTCATAGTGCCACAGCCATGCTTCCCCATTATCCTCTCGTTTCCAAAATGATCTCCTCCCACTTTTGCATTAAAGTCTCCCATAATAATTGTGAGGTCTTGCTTTGGGATTCTTTCTATTTCTGCTTGTAGCCTCTCATAAATATCCTGTTTCACCTCTTCCTCTGCGTCGTTGGATGGGGAATAGCATTGAATGATGGAAGTCTTTATCGGCTTGGTGTTCAGACGTGCTCTTATTATCCTCTCGCTGACTGGATGGTATTCTAACAAGGATTTAGCATCTTTCTTATTGAGAATAATAGCAACACCCTCCCGATGTTCGTCATCCTTTCTTCCACAATACAAGATGACTCACATTCTTTCCAAACCCTGTCCATCTACACTCACTGATACCGAGGATGTGGAGCTTGTAGTTCTTCATTTCCCTCAACATCTGTGCTTGCTTTCCGGTCTCATACATTGTAGGAACATTCCAACAACCTACTTTCATCAATGATCTTGTGCCCAGAATACTCTTCCTGTTGTCAGCTTCCATTTGGCTTTCACTGACCACATTCATGCTAGCAAAACCCTGCTGGTTCTCTGAGGTTCCAAGATGAGTCAAAATATTATTAGTCCCCGTTTCCGTAATCAGATTATTTTTTACAAGAAGAGGAGATTACCCTCTTGCTCAACCTCCATCCTGGTGGACCAGGTAATTTATTTGTGGTTTCCTTACAGTAGATGTGTTGCCTGCCACAGCTAACGAGCCCGTTCTGCCCGTGATTTTGATTTCAGAGTGAAACTTGTCTTGGATGAGTTGCCTTACCAGGCTACGACTCTCGTCTCGCCGGCTATTTGACCCATAGCTGGGGTAAGGTTGGGTATCTTTTCGTCTGGCCACCACCCATCCGCCTGTCCGCCAAGGTTGCACCTACCTGGAGTTCAATTCTCCAGACGGCATATATTACAGATATTACTGTTATTATAATCATGATTAAATAATGAGAAATAGAAGCTGTCCAGACGGACAGCCGAGTTAAATGGCAATTAAAACTCCATCATAACAGCAAAGTTTAATCTGTACCTCTGAATGTGGCGTATAGTCTTATTCCAAGATAGATATTTACTCGTGATTATTCAAATACATGATATAAATATAAATGATGGAATATATTCCTGAAAACCCAAAAGAATCTTATCAAAAGAGTATTTAACCCTCCTGTTGTCTCCCCGTCCACCAGCTCTGGTTTGACTCTTTATAAAGCATACAGTATAAATTATCACCCAATTCTGTGTAACACCTTTTTGGCCGACTTCATTCCAACTCATTACCACAAGTTTTACACTTTTTTGGGGGGAGGGGGATTTAAGGTTAATAAACCTCATTTCCATGTAATTCTACCAATTTTTTTTATTTTAAAAAAGCAGAAATTCAGAATTATTTTGACTCTAGTTATCGAAGAAACATAATGTTGATGGATCATCACAGACGGGTTTATGTAAAAGTTTAGTTAGAATATTGTTTTGAAACCATTTACATTACATAATGAAACCTGTGGTCCTCAAGAAACGACCCGAGAAGACCACAGATGCTATAAATTAGAATAAAACACCCATAATTCAATGAAAGTAGGGGTCATTCATTGTTTTTGCAAAGACCATAGTATAGGGAACCATCCGTGTGATTTTTGGGCCGTTAGATGAAAGACATTATGATAAAGTGAATTTTGAAAACGGGTCAAATTTGACCCCTAGGACAACAGGAAGGTTAACTCACTTTACTGGATCACAACCTTGGAAAGCCAAGATACAGTTTAACTGATGGAAACTGATCTATTGGCTCCACACCAGAAACTAAAAACATAAACTGATAACATGTTTCATCAGACTCTCACGTCTACGTTGTACAACAGCATCCTCTGGTGGGCAAACAGAAGCACTGCGTTGATGTAAAACCTCTGTTTTTACACTTTCCTCATACAGACCACGACGGCTTGAAGGTTAAAGCTCACCTACAATCTGTGATGTTAAAAAGCTCGGACCAAGCCAGAAACCTTGGTGTAGTCATGGACTCTGACCTGAGCTTCAACAGCCACATTAAGACATTACAAAGACAGCCTTCTATCACCTGAAGAATACAAGAAGAATTAGAGGACTGATGTCTCAGCAGGATTTGGAAAAACTAGTCCATGCATTTATCTTCAGCCGACTTGACTACTGTAACGTCTTTACTGTCAATCAGACAGCTGCAGCTGATTCAGAACGCTGCTGCTAGAGTCCTCACTAAGACCAAGAAAGTGGATCACATCAGTCCAGTTCTGAGGTCTCTACACCGGCTGCCTGTCTCTCAGAGAACTGATCTCTAAATACTGCTGCTGCTACAAAGCACTAAATGGTTTAGGGCCAAAATACATCTCTGATCTTCTGCTGTGTTCTGAACCATCCAGACCTCTCAGGTCATCTGGATCAGGTCTGCTTAGTGTCCTCTGGATCAGGTCTGCTTAGTGTCCCCAGAGTCACAACTAAACATGCAGAAGCAGCGTTCAGTTTTTATGCACCAAACATCTGGAACAAGCTCCCAGAAACCTGCAGGACCACTCCACCAGAACCCTGCAGGACCGGACCGCTCCACCAGAAACCTGCAGGACCGCTCCACCAGAACCCTGCAGGACCACTCCACCAGAACCCTGCAGGACCGGACCGCTCCACCAGAAACCTGCAGGACCGCTCCACCAGAACCCTGCAGGACCACTCCACCAGAACCCTGCAGGACCGGACCGCTCCACCAGAAACCTGCAGGACCGCTCCACCAGAAACCTGCAGGACCAACTCCACCAGAAACCTGCAGGACCGGACCGCTCCACCAGAACCCTGAAGGACCGGACCGCTCCACCAGAACCCTGAAGGACCGGACCGCTCCACCAGAACCCTGCAGGACCAACTCCACCAGAACCCTGAAGGACCGGACCGCTCCACCAGAACCCTGCAGGACCGGACCGCTCCACCAGAACCCTGCAGGACCGGACCGCTCCACCAGAACCCTGAAGGACCGGACCGCTCCACCAGAACCCTGAAGGACCGGACCGCTCCACCAGAACCCTGCAGGACCGGACCGCTCCACCAGAACCCTGAAGGACCGGACCGCTCCACCAGAACCCTGAAGGACCGGACCGCTCCACCAGAACCCTGAAGGACCGGACCGCTCCACCAGAACCCTGAAGGACCGGACCGCTCCACCAGAACCCTGCAGGACCGGACCGCTCCACCAGAACCCTGAAGGACCGGACCGCTCCACCAGAACCCTGCAGGACCGGACCGCTCCACCAGAACCCTGCAGGACCGCTACAACTCTGAGTTCTTTTAAATCAAAGTTTAAAACGTTCCTGTTTGCTGCTGCCTTTCATTAAACCAGATAATGATCTGCATTAGAGCTTCTACTCTTCTGTGTTATTCTATTTTAGCTTCTATCCTAGCTTTTATTTGTAGCTTGTTTTTATTTTCTAATCTTTAATGTTTTATAACTGTTTTAATTATGTCTTAATGTTCTTTTGCACTTTGTCGCAATGTTGTTGAATGTTTCTGTAAAGCACTTTGAATCTCCGTGTTGTTGAAATGTGCTCTACAGATAAAGCTGCCTTACGGACTATGAAGTATTTAGTAAACACTGTTAAATTGATCAATATAATGAAACAACAGACTTTCTGTAGGAAACATAAAAAAGCGTTTTAATCCAAAGCAGGTGGTTCGCCAAGGAATCCAAAGAACTGTACAGGGTTAACTTATTTTACACTAAAATACAACACAAAGGTTACCACAGTTTAAAGCAGACGGTACAACTCAGAGGAGCTCATCATGACACTGGGACAATTGTATTTGGACAAATGAGACAGAAGTTGTTTGTTGATCACCCTGTTAACCCAATAAAACTGTCAAAGTGATGTTTCTCTAAAGAAAGAAGGTGCAGCTAATCAATCAGGTTTAAATGGATTTAAATTCCACCCACAAATTGAACTTTCTGCAAATCTGTCATTCTCAGTGTCCTGAAGAACTCACCAGTGACCATGAACAGCAAGCGAGTAGAGATCAGTAACTACATGTTTCACATTTATGTTAAGAACATTAAAATAAACACAGACATACTGTCTTTAAATGAACGAGGCTCTGAAGGGGTTAAAGTGTTTCATATAGAAAACGGTGTTTCCACATCATACAGAACGTAACTGATCACGTCTGAGTGATAAAAATAACAAAAATGAAAATGTACCTTAAATCTGGTTCATGAATTCCATCCACAAAAAAAAAAAATACATTTGTGTTTCCCAAACAGAAATAAATAAATAAAACAGAATCACACTGAGCTCTCCTTTAAAACAGGTCTGTTAAACTGTTGAGAACACGACGAGGAGACGTCACGAGGAGAGGAACAGACGACGTGGAGAGATTCTGCTGAGATGAATTCAGTCAGGTTCATTTAAAACATAAAGATAAAAGCATCCTGCGTAGACCGCTGTACAAAATGACCTTCACAATATGAGAATACAACGTAAAACTAAAAGGAGGTAAGGTCTCGTAGTGTCCATCTGCACCTGACATGTCAGTCAGTCACTTTCATCAAACCCATCGTTACGACGTCCACAACACTTTCAAAGAACACGATGCACCGATAACAGATCCCATCACACCGGAGAGAAACACATCAGGAGACATCTGTTGCACTGCACCTCAGCAAGGAAAGCAACGCTGGAACATTTCTACACCATCATTTTAAAAACAAAAACAAATACATTGGATTGACCTTTGCCCTCCCGTGGAGGAGGACAGTCCATCTCCCCGTGGAGGACAGTCCATCTCCCTGTAGAGGAGGACAGTCCATCTCCCTGTAGAGGAGGACAGTCCATCTCCCTGTGGAGGAGGACAGTCCATCTCCCTGTGGAGGAGGACAGTCCATCTCCCTGTGGAGGAGGACAGTCCATCTCCCTGTGGAGGAGGACAGACCATCTCCCTGTGGAGGAGGACAGTCCATCTCCCTGTGGAGGAGGACAGACCATCTCCCTGTGGAGGAGGACAGTCCATCTCCCTGTAGAGGAGGACAGTCCATCTCCCTGTGGAGGAGGACAGACCATCTCCCTGTGGAGGAGGACAGTCCATCTCCCTGTAGAGGAGGACAGTCCATCTCCCTGTAGAGGAGGACAGTCCATCTCCCTGTGGAGGAGGACAGTCCATCTCCCTGTAGAGGAGGACAGTCCATCTCCCTGTGGAGGAGGACAGTCCATCTCCCTGTAGAGGAGGACAGTCCATCTCCCTGTAGAGGAGGACAGTCCATCTCCCTGTGGAGGAGGACAGACCATCTCCCTGTGGAGGAGGACAGTCCATCTCCCTGTAGAGGAGGACAGTCCATCTCCCTGTAGAGGAGGACAGTCCATCTCCCTGTGGAGGAGGACAGTCCATCTCCCTGTGGAGGAGGACAGTCCATCTCCCTGTGGAGGAGGACAGTCCATCTCCCTGTGGAGGAGGACAGTCCATCTCCCTGTGGAGGAGGACAGTCCATCTCCCTGTGGAGGAGGACAGTCCATCTCCCTGTGGAGGACAGTCCATCTCCCTGTGGAGGAGGACAGTCCATCTCCCTGTGGAGGAGGACAGACCATCTCCCTGTGGAGGAGGACAGTCCATCTCCCTGTAGAGGAGGACAGTCCATCTCCCTGTGGAGGAGGACAGTCCATCTCCCTGTGGAGGAGGACAGTCCATCTCCCTGTGGAGGAGGACAGTCCATCTCCCTGTGGAGGAGGACAGTCCATCTCCCTGTGGAGGAGGACAGTCCATCTCCCTGTGGAGGAGGACAGTCCATCTCCCTGTGGAGGAGGACAGTCCATCTCCCTGTGGAGGACAGTCCATCTCCCTGTGGAGGAGGACAGTCCATCTCCCTGTGGAGGAGGACAGTCCATCTCCCTGTGGAGGAGGACAGTCCATCTCCCTGTGGAGGAGGACAGTCCATCTCCCTGTGGAGGACAGTCCATCTCCCTGTGGAGGAGGACAGTCCATCTCCCTGTGGAGGAGGACAGTCCATCTCCCTGTGGAGGAGGACAGTCCATCTCCCTGTGGAGGAGGACAGTCCATCCAGGACTGCACTTTTTGGGGAAACTAATGTAGTTATCAGTGCTGAGATATTGATTCTGCTGCCGGTGCCTCCCTACACGCTACACGACAATCTGAGAAGTCAGTAAAGTCAACCCATGAAGAGAAAAGCTGAAGGAACTGAGGCATTAAAATCATTAAAGGAACATTAAGTAACCTGACTGATTAAGTCTCTGCAAACACTAAAAGTCTTGTTTGAATTCATTCAACACTTTTTACATACTGGCGATTAAAAGAAAGTCAAAAGGTGGATAGTTGACTTGTTCTTTGTGTGCTATATTTAGATTTGAATCATTATTATGTAATTCTATACTGTGTTTTATTATTATTAGATTGCACAGCTTGCACCGTCGGACTAACAGGAGAAGAACGGACACTGAACTGTTTTCATCTGTGGTCATTTGACGAGTAGGGAAGACAATGAGGTGAGGTGGAGGGTCCGTCAGCGGCTGCCGCTGCTGCTGCTGCTGGCCACCAGCTTGTTGTTCGGCTGGTTTTCTGTAACCAGTGTCGCCTTAAAGCGTGGTGGAATTAGCAAGCTAGCGAACTAGCCAGCTGTCCGCTAGTTGGCTCTCTAGTTTTCTAATTCCAGCACGCTTTAATGCAACAGAGAATGATCCAAAGTGAGTCCGTGACTTGCAGTAAGTTGGTTTAGTTCATACGGAGGTTAGCCTGCTGGAACGGTTGCAATGGCCCGCCGCTCTGACCATCCTGCTGCGTTGCTCTGAATGGGAATGTCCGTTCTACTCATATTCTATTCCTATTTCTATTTCTTGCACATAAAACATTGATGCATTTAAGACATTAAAGTTCCTTTGCAGAGTTTGCTAGAGCAACACGTTCCTGCTCAGCTGTCTCTTTACTAGACCTTAGTTTAAATAGTTTCAATTCAACATTAAGAACTGTAACAGGCGTATGTTTGATCTACGGAAGCCCTGAAAGGCAAACCAGAACATTTTGTCTGATTGAAATCATTTCTCTCTCCTGTGTTTAAGACTTAAGAACAGCTGGATTGGTTTTTTTTGTTGCCTCTTTTGGAAAAATGTTTTATGCTGATTTCTTTTTGAGTGTTTGTTGTTGTAATACTTATTTCGACCACCAGAGGGCACCACTACCCGATGCTCTAAGTGGGAATAAGCATTTAGGTTTTCTTCCGGGTGAGATTTCATTTCTCCGTGCACTCGACGGCATTGCGTTGCTAGGCAACAGCTTGTGTCTATGTTTACTTCCTGTCAGTTTATGTCATTCAAAAATACACCGTCACAGGAAATAAACCGGGACACATCTGGACGCGTACAGCTGTGAAATGGTCTAACGTTATATTGTCTGTTAGGCTAGAAATGTATTTAGCGTTAGCTATACTGACGTTGTTCATGGTTAACCAACCAGATAGAACCCAGATGAACGTTAACGCTAACGTTAGTTTGTGTTGTGTTTTGTCACATTTTTGGAGGGATCTAACTCTATAACGTTCGGTTACAAGGCGTACCGGACGCAATCGTCGCCAAGGCTAACGCCGGTCCTCTGGGATTGAAGCTGTTATTTTTGTAAAATCAGCCTAAACCTGTTTCAGACAAAAAAAAGAACGTAGAAAGAAATGTCCAGCTGTTCTTAAGTCATAAACACAGGAGACAAAAGACTTTGATCAGACTTAGAAAATGGATCACCAGAAAAAACTCATTCTTGCCTTTCTGGGCTTCCGTATTTATCATGATGTAAATAAATAGTTCCTTTCTAACTTGACTCAGACTCGTGTTTTACCACGAGAGAGGAGCTGACTAACAGATTACTGCTCATTTCATCCAGATTACATTCAAACCACAATAACCCTCTTTCCACTTTCATTTAACCCATCAACATCACAAACCTCCACCACGTAACCCTTCCTCCCATCATCCTGCTGAAGACACATAAAAGAAATTAAATGTTTAAAATAGATATATACAGTTTAAGTGCTGTGAGACATTCTGAGCATTTCATATTGTACAGATTCACAAACAGGGATCCCAGTCAGTGGTTTCATAATGAACAAGTCTGTGAGAAGTGACCTGCTCACTGATTCTGCATCAGCAGCACAACAAAGAGGGATTATCATCCAGTAACCAAACAGTTCCAACACATCGTACCAAAGAAACACAACGTCACAGTTCACACACAGAGTCTAAAAACAGCTAAACTCACACACAGACTGAACAACACGTCTACATCATCTACCCTCTACAGCAGACTGTCCAACACGTATACGTCTTCTACAGCAGACGGTGAGCTCGGCTCGCTAGCGGTCAGACACTCAGTAGATACAGTCGCTAACAAAACAAGTTTACAGTTAGAACCGGCACAAGCAGATCTGAGCCAGCGAAGCCAAACCAAAGCAAAGATCCTGCTGACTGTTGAACGTATTCACGTTGAGGTAGAGCTGAGCAACAGACCCACAGTTTAGACAGCGTTTTATTCAACACAGAGCGCCACGCGATGCGATGAGTGTTAACGCTGCAGCCGGTCACTTTTAGGCTAGTCGTGGTAGTCGGTGTTACACGGCGGTTAGGCACACCCTGATTACATCACCTACCCACCGTCGTTCTGCTTTTGTTTTTAAACAGAAATAAAACCCATTTAGTTCATGTTGGCGTATCAGCACCGTGTTATCAACAGATAGCCGGACGACGGACGCTACAAACTGACAGTGAAGTCAGTTGAGTCAGTGAGTCCAGACACACCGCCACCCGACGGTACAGATCAGAGTCAGCGCTCTACACATGGTGACGTCATCTATTCTAGTAAAATGTCCGGTGTGATCGGCAACACCGATGTTGTCACGCGTTTATTTACCGGTGGGAACACGTCCTCACCGTCACATCCTGTAGAGGAACACTGGGCAAATATGATGAAAAGTTATTTTCATAAAATGCTCATTTCATCCTCATCATGAGACTTTACAGTGAGACCATCTCAGAGCAAAGCTACAGAGGAGGATCTAATTCAACAGTCTGTAACACTCACGTCTCCATGAATGTCCAGCGGGGACTTCCTGGCTTTGGTTTGGCTAAAGCTGCTGTTTATTAGTCACAGTTCAAATAGACCTACTACCATGAATAACAAGAGGAGTAATCATATTAATACTGCCGAGACAGACGACGAGGAGGAGGTGTCCCGTTTTACAGCGAGATCTCCTCAGCGGGAGAGAAACACATCCTGGTCACAGAGGGAGAGTCCTGCTGGGAGACGAACGGAGGGAGGAAAGAGAGGTGGATGGAAGGATGGAAGGATGGAGGGAGGGATGGAGGGAGGAAAGAGAGGTGGAGGGATGGATGGAAGGATGGAAGGATGGAGGGAGGAAAGAGAGGTGGAGGGATGGATGGATGGATGGAAGGATGGAGGGAGGGATGGAGGGAGGAAAGAGGTGGAGGGATGGATGGAAGGATGGAAGGATGGAGGGAGGGATGGAGGGAGGAAAGAGAGGTGGAGGGATGGATGGATGGATGGAAGGATGGAGGGAGGGATGGAGGGAGGAAAGAGAGGTGGAGGGATGGATGGATGGATGGAGGGATGGAGGGAGGAAAGAGAGGTGGAGGGATGGATGGATGGATGGAGGGATGGAGGGAGGGATGGAGGGAGGAAAGAGAGGTGGAGGGATGGATGGATGGATGGAAGGATGGAGGGAGGAAAGAGAGGTGGAGGGATGGATGGAAGGATGGAGGGAGGGATGGAGGGAGGAAAGAGAGGTGGAGGGTGGATGGAAGGATGGATGGAAGGGGAGGTACTTTATGAGTCACTGTGGATTCTGTTTTCAAGTCCTGGTTTACTTGGAAAGAGTGAATTTACACAGCTAAGCATCCTGCAGGGCCCATTGGTTGGACCAACATTAAATAAAGTGTTAGGTTGAATCCTTTAAGTGTTTGAACTGGGGTCATACCTTGGAAACCTTGGAAACCTTCAGAGCTTTGTCCTTCTTAAAAGTAAAATCTGGGTTTTTTACGATGAGCCCCGCCTTCCCCAACACGTGACCATTTAATGGGCTGTTCACCTGCACACACACACACACACACACACACACACACACACACACACACACACAACAATATAAGAACATTATTATTTCTGGTGATTTGCTCAATTTTGTGGCAGATGGAAGAAAAATCATTCAACACAACGTCGGAGCCCAGAAAGCCGCTGATAGAGAGCCGACAGCAGAGTGTCGTGACCACAGAGAGAAACAACACAACAGAGATATAACGTGCGTTATCAGCCTTACCCCTCGCAGGATGACGTTCTCTTTACCAGGCTTTGTTCCCGCCCTCGTGACAACATCAGGGGAGATGTGTCGGATCCTCCTCTCCGTTGTCAGCTGCTCGCCACGAGCTTTGCGCTGTTACCAAAACATCATCTATATAGTGAGTCTGACTCAAAGTATCACACGATGCATTGTGAAAAATAGAGCACAACAATGGTCACTAAACAGGCGCTATGTACCATCATGAAGGTAAAATGGACAAGAGGAGCGAGATCAGCGCGGTTGAGACAAATCCATGAGTTGCAGCATGAAGATAATGTATTTAAATTAATATTATTCTGGAGGCTTTATAACATGATGGTATATCATGATGGATGCTCATATCTGCTCGTATTGAGAAGGCGCGTCAGGAAACCACAAGGTGGCAGCGTCATCCCGGTATGAATGGATTAAAGAATTCCAACAGCATTGGCAATATAAATAAAAATGCTGTCACTTTCTGACTCTCTTTTCTGATAACTCCGTTTAACGAAGCTCTTTGTATCTCCGTGCGGTCACCGTGATCCCTCTGAGCAGCTTCATGAGGATGAATTACTATAGAAGAAGTGTCTGAGTTAGTGGTTCCAAATGTTTTAAGGTTGTTCCTCCACAGCTTACTTTGGACTGATGCCCGGTTCAGACTCCACCATATCAGCCCGGTTACAGCCCGACGCGACCGTCGTAGGGTGTCGACGAGGATCGGGAACGATAAATGAGTGTCGTGTGCAACAACCGATGGTTTTATCTGGTGTAACGTGTCGTAGTACACGACAACCGACGCCACGTCTGGGAAGCCTCACAACGTCCCGACAGGAAGTCTAGCATGTTAGATTGGGGTTTTTTTGCTTTTCCACGACGTGTTCCGTCACGACCGTGAATCTGACCGGCTGAGCTCAGACGCACTCAGCTGTAAACAGAAGCACATGGCTACGGTAGGATATTCAGTCTAGGTTGTGTCGGAGTAAAAAACACCACCGCCGTTGCATCTTTGCATCATGGAGCATCCCGCTGCGCGCCCGCTTTCTCTTCTCCATGTGAATTATATTTGTATTGTTTTCCCCCGGAGCCTCGTGGGCCCCTTAACGTGGTCGGGCCCCTTAACGTGGTCGGGCCCCTTAACGTGGTCGGGCCCCTTAACGTGGTCGGGCCCGGGGGGGGGGGGCTTCAATCAGCAGCTGATTGACGGTTCATCGCTAGCTGTTAGTTTAGTCAGAGCTTGATTTATGCAGAGTTGTCTATGAGCGGAGCATTTTAAAGTTGATCATGTTCATTTAAGGGATACCTTGATGAGGCCACCAAAGGAGCGGGAACGTGGATGTTTCTTGCTGGGAGCTGGGGGCGTCTGGTGGTGCTCAGTAGTTGGCGTCCCTGAGGTTGTCTGCTTGACTAACTACACAGAGAAAAGAGAACACCACTTGTATTGACTTGTATTCAGGGAGTTTCTACATGTGTGTTTCCAGCTGAACTCCAGGACGGTTAAAGAAAGGCCCTGAGGCGAACCTGTCGGACGAGTTTCTTCTTCTTGGCGGAGTCTGGCATGTTGTGGTTGACGTGTCTGAAGAGGTCCTTCAGAGCCTTTTCTGTGTATTGTTGAGCCGGTGATTGGCTCTGCTCCTGGGGGCCGGGGCCCAGAACGGCCGTCCTCTTCAGGGACAACACCGTCCGAGGAGCAGGAGAGCTGCTCGCCGCCAGCAGCTCCAGATCATCCTGAGAGAGGAGACATGGAGACTATTTCACCCGTGAGAACAGGCAACACTTCATGATACAAAACAGATTCACCACATTGTTTGAATATAAACTGGTAAACAAAGTTGTTAAACTTGTGTTTGGTGGATTATTTCTCTGTTGTTCCAATGCTAATGGTGATGCTAATGCTAATGGTCATTGTATTCTACATGGTTGAAAGCCTGTTTATTTACCTTCACAATGATGTCCAACTTGTAAGGATCATGCATTTGTGGGATGAGCAGCACAGCTGATTATGTGGGGAGCGCCCAAGAAAAATGTTCCAAAATGCTCTGCCAATGGTAAACAGTGTATTCTCATAAGGCTACCAGGAAGCCTGCAATGACTGCCCTTCACCGTCAGGCCCGTTGGCGCTGGTGTCTCCAACACAGACAATGGAACCTGAACATGTGGGGGAATGTCATGTTCAGTGATGAGTCCAGGTTCTGTCTGCCAAAGTTGGATGGCAGGTCAAAGTATGGAGACGACGTGGAGAACGCTATGCTGATTGTTGAACCGATGGAGTAACAGCTTTTGGTGGGGGCAGTGTCATGGTGTGGGGGGGGGGCATCTCCCTCACTGGTAAAACAAGGCTTGTCATCATTGAAGGCCATCTCAATGCAGGGAGATATCAGGATGAGATTCTGCAGCCAGTGGTGATCCCATATCTCCACAATCTGGGACCTAACTTCATCCTCCAAGATGACAACGCCCCCCCCCCCCACAGAGCCAGGGTTATCACAGACTACCTCCACAATGTGGGAGGAGAGAGAATGGAACGGCCTGCCAAGAGTCCACACCTCAACCCAACTCAACACTTGTGGGATCAGCTTGGGCGTGCTGTACGTGTTAGAGTGACCAACACAACCACGCTGGCTGACCTGCAACCAATCCTGGTTGAGGAATGGAACGCCATCCCACAGCAACGTGTGACCAGGTTGGTGACCAGCATGAGGAGGAGGTGCCAGGCTGTTGTGGCTGCGTATGGATCTTCCACCTCTACTGAGGCTCCTGACGGTGGATTCAATCAATCAATATGTCTTGTTTGTTCCTTGTTACTGATAGAGAGTTCAATCATCCACCAAACAACTCACAACAAGAGTCAGTACCAACAGGAGAATACACTGTTTACCATCGACGGAGCATTTTGGAACATTGTTCTTGGGCGCTCCCCACATCATCAGCTGTGCTGCTCATCCCACAAACACATGATCCTTACAAGAGTGACATCATTGTGAAGGTAAATAAACAGGCTTTACAACGATGTAAAATACAATGACCATTAGCATTGATACAACAGAGAAATAATCCACCAAACACAAGTTTCCGAACTTTGTTTTTCCAATATATTACGGACTAACGGAGCCACTAGTGTCTGACGGGCGAAGACGGCAACACGAAGGAAATCAAATTTCAGTAGAGGGGAAGACGGGCACAGTGCACGTTGTGTTTATTTACTAGAACCTTCATGTGTTCTTTGGGGTGATGAGACAAGACGGGTTTCCGCCTGCCAGTCAAGGCCTGTTGAAAGAAGCCGGGTCACACGACATCAACGCGTCATCTCTTAGCAGTAAAACCTGGTCTGCACTCGCCGTAATCGAGCCAACCGCAACGCACGACTAGTTACACTGCGCATGTGTTATACCCATAGACATATATACATAGACGCGGCATTGACTCCTGGATCGGACGTCAACGTGGGCGCCGTATTGGACCTGGCCAGACCGGCCTGTAACCCTCTACTAGTGAACGGGGGATAAAAAGAACTATAATGTCTACATTTCTCAACCGGTTCCAACCAGTCGTTATTATATTAAAGGGTTTAGGATCTACGAGGAGGAACGGTAAGTTAACGGTACCATTTAATAGCGATTTAATAACGTAGCGTTAGAGTTTAGGTGGTGCGACACCTGGTGGTATAATCCGGTACACCGGTCAGGTCCAGTGTTGTGGCTTAATATCAAACCGGTTTGAACATCTTTACAGCGGCCCAACTCTACTGAACACTGATGCTTAACATTTCAATCTCCTTTCTAATAAACGTCATTTCATTTCATTACACTTGACGTGTTTAATGTCTTGACAAAGTGTTCTGATGCATTTGATTGGAAGTGTCGAGGAAAGGAAGGGTGTAAATAAATACACACATTTAAAAATAAAAATAAAATAAGTACAAAATGAATGCAAAGATAAATAAATTAATAAAAACACATAAATAAATAAAAGGGAAAATTAAACAGAAGAGTAAATAAATAAGGGATTACAAACAAAGATAAATAAAGAAGCAAATTAAAACAGAAATATCAATTTATGAATGGCTACATTTATTTGTAATACTATTTGACATTATATATACTACTTTTAATGACATATTTATGCAGGAAAATAATTAAATAAGCAAACTACATGATTGAAAAGAACAGATTTTTTTTAGCTAAAAACAGGATGATGTCTCCGTATATCTCGGTTCTGTTGTATGAATGAAACGACGTTTTAACAGGAGGGAAGTGAAGACAAACTGCTGCTGTACGTATTCTGTGTTGTGTTAATGTGATGAACTCCCTCCACTAACCTTGGTCTGCATAGCCTTCGTCCCAGTGAAGTGCACTCTGGCATATTCCCGCAGGTAGACCGGAGCCTGAACGACATGCAGCAGACACACGTCACACATCCACAGCTTATCTGTTAAACCTCACACATTATCAGGTTTCCAGAGATTTGTTTCTGTGCTTGATTCTCAGAGTATTTGTGGATTCCGTCCACACCCAAACGGTGTTTTAAGTCACTGTAAAACTCAGTGTTTCAGTGTTGACGTGTCGACAGGGTAATCCCCGTGTCCGTGTGGACTGGGCCGTAGGTTCATGTTTAGCTGTTTGATCGTCTGGTTGTGTGTGTGGTTAATAATCACCCTGAAGAGTTTCTGTGAGTGTTTGATGAGGAAGGCCATGCTGTTGTTGAGTTTCTTCAGGTTGTCTTTCAGGTCGCCGGCCGTCATCTGGATCAGGAGAGAACAGAGGTCAGAGAAACACTTAAAGCCTCATTCAGAGATGTTTCTCATCTCATTTAAAGTGAGTTTCATCAACAGCTGGCCGTTAGGGCTGTCAAAGTTAACGCCTTAACAAAACACATTAACGCAAACTCGTTGTAATTCAACAAATCCATCGGTACCAACCAGGTCAGACTAGCTGGTCATGAAGGAGGTTAAATAACGCTCCAAACTGTCATGTCCATTTTCAAAGGGGTCCCTTGACCTCTGACCTCAGATCAGTGAATGTAAATGGGTTCTATGGGTACCCACGAGTCTCCCCTTTACAGACATGCCCACTTTATGATCATCACATGCAGTTTGGGGCAAGTCATAGTCAAGTCAGCACACTGACACACTGACAGCTGTTGTTGCCTGTTGGGCTGCAGTTTGCCATGTTATGATGTGAGCATATTGTTTTATGCTAAATGCAGAACCTGTGAGGGTTTCTGGATCAATATCTGTTATTGATCTGTGTTGTTAATTGATTTACTATAATAAATATATACATACATTTACATAAAGCAGCATATTAGTCCACTCCCATGTTGATAAGAGGATTAAATACTGGACTGATCTCCTTTAAGGTTCATTTAGAACAGATACAGAACAGATAAATCTCGACTAACTATGGACAATCATGTTACAATATATTGTATCTGTGATTATTCGTCTTTCCTGGGCTTTATAAAACATTAGTCTTGCAGTGTAGTATTTGTACTGTGTCTGTTCTGATGCTACCACAGGGCCGAACACATTGAACCTTTCCTTCTTAACTCTACACGTAGTGGCTTTAAGGCAGTTTTCTTTAAGGTGGATGAATAATTGTGGTTAACCATTGTGCAAAATAGTCTAGACCTATGCTTGTAGTCATATGTAAAACCCCCCTGGTCCTTGAACCCTAATTATGAACCACAGATCTTACATGTCGGGGCCAGAGGACGTGCGGGGCGAACATGAGGGCCAGGTTGAAGGCAGACATCTTGTTCTTGTCCTGCTGCCGGGCCGTGTGGTACAGCAGGTCCAGCAGCAGTTTGAGCAGCGAGCGGTTGGCCTGAGGTAGCAGCAGGAAGAGAAGCTGCAGGGCCTCGATCTGACGCTCCTTGTTGGGTATCGCCGTCTTGTTGCCGTGTTCGTCAAACAGAGTCATGTCTGCAGCGGGGACGAGGAGGGAGGAAGGGAAGTCATGAAGAGATTTACTAAAACCACCCCAAAACAAAGTGATGCCTTTTCCCTCCTGTTAAGCAACAAACATTTAAAAACTTACTTTTGTATTTGTATTAAAAAAAAAGTATATTAAGGTTAGAATCATCTGCATTTTGAACATCTTGACTAGAGTTGTTCTGATACCGATAGCGGTATCGGAAATGCATCCAATACGGCCCAAACTTCGGGATCGGGTATCGGCGTGTATGCCGGTCTACGCACCGATCCAATACCATCATTCATTAACCCAGAACAATATCAACCTGTTTAACCAGAAATCAATTCTTCTTCTTCACCGCTCCAAAACAGCAGCCGTCACTGAGCTGTCGCCCTGGAGGGGTCATGACTGCCACTGACAACTACTGTGTTAGAGCAGTGAAGAAGAACTGACTGAAGGTAGTTTTCACAGCTGTTAAATAATCCATCCATCCATCCATCATCTCCCTCTTATCCGGGGTGGGGTCTCGGGGGCAGCAGGCTTAGCAGGGAATTCCAGAAGTCCCTCTCTCCAGCAACGCAGACTGAGTCCAGCCATCCTACGAAGGAAACTCATTTCGGCCGCTTGTATCCACGATCTCATTCTTTCGGTCACTACCCAAAGATCATGACCAGAGGTGAGGGTTGGGACTTGGATGGACCGGTACATCGAGAGCTTTGCCTTCCGGCTCAGCTCCCTCTGAACCACAGCGGCCCGGTACAGCGCAGGGAGCAATCCGACGTTTTGCGGCAGAAAACCGTAGCCTCAGACTTGGAGGTACTGACTCTCATCCCAACCGATTCACACTCAGCTGCAAACCGCCTTTAGCAAATAATAATAGTAATAACTTTATCACGCCGGTATCGGATCGGTACTCGGTATCAGCCGATACCGCAAGTTCAGTTACCGAAATTGGTATCGGGAAGGAAAAAATGGTATCACAACATCTCTAATCTTGACTGATGAACATTTCAGTCCTGTTTTATAAAATATGCCACATTGATGATTCTCTAAAAGTCTGACTAAAACATGACATCAGACTAGTCAAGTATTCTTTGCATCGTGTCCAAAAATGAGAACATAGACAAGTATGTGTGTGTGTGTGTGTGTGTGTGTGTGTGTATTCCTACCAGCTATCTTGAGGTGTGCGTGGAAGTGTCTGTGTGTGAGGAGGGGTTCGGGGAGCTCTCCCAGGAATGTCTTGAGCATCGTGGCCACGTCGTTGGGATGAAAGTCTCCAGACTCCAGGTCGACATCGGCCCCGCTGTTGAGGAGCTCCTTCAGGGTCTGCTGCCGAACACTGTTCCCCGGCACCCGAAACAGACCCTCCACGTGCAGATCTGAAGGTGTGAGAGCAGGTGAGTATCAGCAAGTCAAAACTTAATGTGTATCAACATCTGATAATTACAAATATCAAGTTCAATCAAGTGTCTTTGTCCCCGGTCTGTCATTTAATATTGCGTCTCTGCAGAGACCGAGTCCCGATCCGATCCTAGAAGATAATGCAGCTGCACAGAACACACTTCAAGTACATTAAAGATCCAATCCAAGGTATTATATATGTCTGACAATTGAATAGCTGTGCATTGCAGTAAGAAAAAAGAAAAGCATTCATCCAAGCTGTTCCTTAACCTTGAGAAACTAGCAAGAGTAAACTGGATGTTTTAAAATGATCCAGCCGAGAAACCGAGTAGTGTTGCCAACTCGTTTCCAATGAAAGCAGCTAGCAGCATTTGCATCTGCTAACTAGCTCCAAAAGTCCCCAAATCAAGTGAGAAAGTCGCCAAATCATCAAGCTAGCAGCTTGTGGAAGACTCCAGGGATTTACAATTACATGCATATTACATTAATTCAGTGTCTTTTTTGCTGGCGGTGGCGTGGTGAGTGTGGTTGACGCCGGCGCTGCACCACTGTCTGTCTGTCTGTCTGCAGTGAAACACCATGCACCGTAGATGACAGCAAAACACTGAAACTCTCACACTGAGCTCAAACAAAGCGAGAGCACATAAATAACATACAGTAAGTAAACAGTCTGTGTTCTGCTGTCGTTTAGGGGGTGTGGTGTTTCACCGCTGGCGGGGCTCAGGACACGGTGCTCAGCGAAGTGGAGGAGAGACGGACAGCGGAGGGTAGACGGCTGCACTCGTTGCCTTGCTGTGCATGAAAGCTTTAAGGGTTTTGATTTAGAAAGTCACAGAGGTGATGATGTAATGACTCACTTTTGCTGAGGTACTCAATGAGCTGGTAGATCTGGGCAATGCAGCTCTCTGTCAGCGTGGTTCCAAACACAACACCTTTATCTGTGAACGTAGAAGGAGAGATGAGAGTTAGAGTTACTGAAAGAGCTCTTCCATTTCTGCTACATGACAACACAACAGTCTCATCAGGGACGAGCAGGGAAACACGGGGTTAACGCTGACATTAACACTAAAGAACAAGTCTGATGACATCCGACACATCGCATTAAAGAACGTATCGGTACATGACATCAAACAGGTTTCAGACAGCAGGTAGCCTCATCTCTTGGTGTGCGTTCAGTGTCAGAGTGTGGGACCTGAAGGGAGAGCACTGATCTTACAGAAATGATCTGTTCTTTAGAGGATATGGACGGTGAAGTGGGAATGTGAGGAAAGGAATATGGTAAAAAGACTTGAAAGCTCACACAAAGAAGTGAAGATTATATTCTTGTTCATCTCATCAGTAAACTCAGTGACACTTCTTCTTACACATATAGTCAGCTATTCACTGGGACGATGGGATTGCTGCCATATTGTCTTTGTTTATGAGGGCTGGAAGTATAAAACATGGATTGATAAAAAAGGAGGTGATGAAAATTGATGCGAAATGAAAAAAGGAGTGATAAATGATCAACTGATTTGATTCATTTAAAGCTGACTTGACTAAAACAGTAGTGATATGATGAAAACAGAGTCACGTTTCACAATTTTCCCCATCTAATATTCATCATTCACAACACTAAATTGCCATTTATCATTTAAGGAAAGTTCCCTCAAGAGTGGGAGTCACAAAACATAATTGGGAAGTGATGAAAATATATGTGAATTTAAAAATTGTGATAAATTGTCAACTGATTTAATAAAAACAAAAGAACCGGCTCACTGACTACATTGCAGGAGAATGATTGCAGTAAGTCCAGAGAGCGGTTCGCAGAGTGGGCGTGCTGTAAACGATAGATGTCAGTTGGGTGATGTGAATGATGAATGATCGTGAATGATGGTGATTTCTAGATGTGACCTAGTTGACCTCTGACCTTTGCGTTTGAGGAAGTTGAAAGAGCGAAAGAAGCCTCCGTTTCCTCCGGTTGGGGTCTTAGGGCTCTCCTCGCCGAGCAGCTGTGCAAACTCTGTCCCGGGGAGATCGATGAGGCGAGTGATGTTACTCAACACCAGCTCCAGGAACACATCAGGGCTCTCATGGCGGAGCTTCTCCACAAAGAAGTCTGGGTTGAAGATGACTGGCGGTCGGCCAGTTCGACAGCCCCCCGGTGACTCCTCATGATTGATCACCATACTGCACACTGTTCCTCTGAGGGGGACACACAGGGAGACTTTAAACACACCTTTCTCCTAGTATTGGAGAGGACATCATACACAAGTGATGATTCAAAACCACTGGTTACTGAGTCTTAAGTGGTGGGCACACTACCAACGCCAGGAGCGAGTGGTGGCTGCGTGATGCAGGAGTCTGGTGTTCACACCAGACGCGTGTTGGCTGCGTGTTGGCTGCGTGTTGGCTGCGTGTCGGCTGCATGTCGGCTGCGTGTCGGCTGCTGCTGTCAGCCCTTTCTTTCTACATAGAGTTTGCTTTTTAATGGCCATTTAACTTCATGATAAATATAATTTATAATAGTAATAATCCACAATTAAAACTCAGTACTGTATTCATTCATGGAACTCTCCAAGTCACTGCATGTTCTACAACACTGTCCGGCACATATTTCATAATAAAAGCCTCGTGTTAACAAATGAAGGAATTCTGTGCAAAGAAAAACCGCTTGAGGGCTTTTATTTCGAAATGAAAGCAGGAAGTGTTGATTTAAAAATAAGTCTTTACTTTTTTCATCTCCGTAACATATTCTACAGATAGACCTGTAAACTGTAGTGAAGTCTTGCTGGTATGAAGTTAATATACAGTCAATAGTCTGACGCGCGTCTCATGCAGGCAGTGTGGCCACCACTTTAAAAGTACACTGCTGCTTGATGGATACGTTTATGATTCTACAACTAGTGGACCTCGGGATCTTTGTTCTATCTGTGTCTGCTGAAAGTCAACACCATTATAAATTAAAATGTGTGTTCACAGAATATAATCTGTCCAATAGCCCAAGATGATTTTATCAGACTTTAGAAAGCTCCCTTCAAAGACACAGAAGACTTTATATAACTGTTTATATACAGGCTGCATTCCTCCTCAGGACCAGTAAACACAACGTAATGTGTAATTCACACATTCACGTTTGTTTTGTAGCTCTGCAGCTTTGTAGTTTCTCTGTTTCTCAGACACCTCAGCTAACAGAGTTGATGTTATACAATGTGATGTGATCCCTTCAACATCACTTCTCTTTCTTTAAATACAAGTTCTTTACAGGACGATGTTTTGTTCACCAGCAGCATCTCTGTATACCTGAACATTAACATTATGAACTCTACAAACTGACAATAACCTGATATGTTCAGGTGGAATTTCATTCATTCATTCTGTAATGTAAATGTAATATAACTTATTATTTTAATGGAGCTTCCTAGCAAAACGTATTTCCCACGTTTGTACCTGTACAACCGGCGTGACAATAAACATCTTGAATCTCACTGTGCAATATCATTTTCCACTTGTGCAATGTTGTTAATAGTGTTTATTGTCAATACTGTATAATCTGCTCCTATTTTCATACTTCCTTCTTTTTAAATGGTTCACATTTTGTTCCACTTTGTTTGGCTCTTTTTGACTGTGTCAGCTGATGACTCTTGTTTTTTGCATTATATATCCTCTTTGCTGCTGCACACTGCACATCTCCCCACTGAGGGAATAATAAAGGAACATCTGATCTGATCTTTTTTGTTTATTTGTTTTGCACAATTTAAGACTTTACAACATGACAAAAAAACATAAATGAATAATATAAAGTGCAGGAAGAGACAAAAACCCACTAGCCTGCACCCAGAGACTGGATTAATATAAAGACATAATAGTGAGTTACTAATCTTCTACTCTGTCTTCATTGTTTCTGATGAGAGGAACAGCATGAAGGAGTCTGACCTCTGACCTCTGACCTCTGGTCGACGCGTCAGATGACGTCAGAGAGCAGCAGCCTCGTCTGTCAGTCTCTAACTAACTAACGGATATAAACCAGTTTAACCGGTTTAAACTGTCTCCAGTCCAGCTTCCTCCGTGAACAATGAGCACTGCTACCTCTGCGTCACTATAGACACCATTACCCAGCGTTAATATCAGTGTTAAAGTGGTTCTTTACCGTCTTCTGTTCGGAGTGTTCTCATCGTCCTCTCGACCCGCTGCCATCTTTCTTCAGTTTGAATCCTCCGCTGTTGTTCCTCAGGCCCCGCCCACCTCCTCACCCATTGGTCGCGTTGTTCCTCAGGCCCCGCCCACCTCCTCACCCATTGGTCGCGTTGTTCCTCAGGCCGAACATGGGCGTGACGTGTTGGGTCTGTTTTGCATGTCCCTCGCTGTGATTGGTCGGTTTGAATTCAGTAGCTTTGGTCAAGAGGAAAACATCTCATATAACAACAATAACAGTCAACAGCAGCACATGCAAAATCACATCTCAGTTACCAGATAGCACACAATCTCCTTCATCATGCTGTCTCTCTCTTTTATTCTGAAAAAATGGAAGACAGAGTAGACAGGATGTAGCAGTGGTGCAATGCAGAGATCAGATCAGATCAGATGAGATATTCCTTTATTAGTCCCTCAGTGGGGAGATGTGCAGTGTACAGCAGCAAAGAGGATAGTACAGAAAACAAGATGCATCAGCTAACACAGTAAAAAAGAGCTAAAGAAAATATGAACCATTTGAATAGAAGGAAGTATAAAAATAGGATCAGTTTATACAGTATTGACAATAAACAGACTATTAACAACATTGCACAAGTGGAAAATGATATTGCACAGTGAGATTCAAGATTCAAGATTCAAGATGTTTATTGTCACGCCGGTTGTACAGGTACAAACGTGGGAAATACGTTTTGCTAGGAAGCTCCATTAAAATAATAAGTTATATTACATTTACATTACAGAATGAATGAATGAAATTCCACCTGAACATATCAGGTTATTGTCAGTTTATAGAGTTTATAATGTTGTATAACATCAACTCTGTTAGCTGAGGTGTCTGAGAAACAGAGAAACTACAAACTACAAAACAAATGTGAATGGGTGCACATTTAAGTTTATTATCAGTTTGATGGTTTGTTGGTTAGTTATTGGAAACAAAGATGCTCTATTACAATCATATACATGTAGAATAATACTGACTCGGCAGCAATGTGAGTAGTGACATAATGACCCTTCCTTCTTTTATTTGTTCCTGCACCCGGGCTAATGTTCTGAGGATATGGTATATATATACATATATATATATATATATATATATATATATATATGTATATATATATATGTATATAATACACATTCTCTGTTTCAGAGCTGAGAACGCTACAATACAATTCAGCTCATTCGTTGGTCCACAAAATCAGTCTCCCGTTCATTGTTCACAAATGTTGATTGAACTTTCCGAGGCCATGGAAATAACATATTGGAATCCTTAATTTAGGTGTTGTTCCCCTTTAAACCTTTTTGGGGTCGATGCATCATTTGCAAAACAGGTATCCATGATGTACTGTATATTTATAACGTAAAGAGGAAGGAAGCCAGGCCAGTTTTTGTACCAACCACAGAACACACAAGCTGTCTTCAATGACCACCTCCTCCATTTCAATGTAGACATGTCTAAGGGGACTTACTGAGTATTTCTAGTATCTGTGATCTACCTGCTGGTTTAACAGAGACGTGAGGAGCAGCTATGAGTTTAACAGCGAGTGGATTTATCGTCTTCCTTCTCTCTGTACAAGGTACTGCACATCTACATTCATACAGGAAGGTGTTTTTTAAGTAAAGAAAAAGAGTTGATGTGATACAATGTGATGTGATCCCTTCAACACCAGACATTCACTTCTCTTTCGCTAAATAGAAGTTTTTACAGGACGATGTAACGATTAACGAAAGCTACGATTTCACCTGCAGCATCTCTGTTTACTGAACCTTGACATTACAAACTCTATAATCTGAGGAATTGTGCACCATTAAATACAGTAAAGCTGTGTTTGTGTGAAAGGAAGTAATGACTGTATGTACATTAACAAAGAAAAACAAATACATCAGATGTATATAATGTTTTTCAAAGTCCTTGACATACTGTAGAATAAAATAAAGAATAAAAACTCTGAGACCCACACATTGTCTTCTTTAGGGGGAGATAGCAGGTCAACAGTAGATGTCACATAGAAGTGGTGAACATCATCTGAAAGCTGAGAACCTGAAGATTAAATTAAGATGCAGCTCAGCACTGAGGGTCAAGTTGTTCTAGTCATGAATCAGAAATAAACACTAATTAATTAATTAATTAAAGATTAAAATTAATATTAATTAATATCAATAATAATAATAATTATTATTATTATTATTATTATTATTATTATTATTATTATTATTATTATTAGTAGTAGTAGTAGTAGTAGTAGTAGTAGTAGTAGTAGTAGTAGTAATAATAAACATAATATGAATTAATAAAATACAAAATAAAATACAAATTAATAAAAATAGTGAAAGTGTATAAGTGTTTAGAACATTATGAGAGAAGTATATGATGGTCATCTCCATGCTCTATTATGTCTCATAAGTTGTTGCAGCAATTTTTGGGGTTGATACCATTTGTTCCACAGATTTGGTGCTAAATTTAACCGTTTTTTACCACTGGAGAATTAATAAAAATGATCAATAATCCTCCAAAATACCACATTAAGACACCAAGACCTTGAGGAACACCATAGAAGAAGACATGCTGTGATTTGGGATCGAAAACTTTTGACATTTGGAGAGAATTTCATTTTTCAGTGAATGGATGTTGAGCACTTCTGTTGCATAAACTGCTCAGAAACCATTTTTGCAGAAGAAGCTAATGATGATGGGTAGAGGAGTGTAACAGTTAATTGTAGATTCACTTTCAAATGCTGCAGGTTATTTGGTTTGAGCAAAACAAAAATGTAGTTCACTATATATGATTATGATGAATCTGATCTGCGTGTTTGTGTCAACTTTTGAAAACCATTACCAGTCTGATGCTTAAAGTAATCTGTCATTAATGTGTTATCTATCTATCACACTATTTGCCCACAGCTCAGTGTTCTGCATGTCTCTACAGTTTCCATTCACACTCTGCAGCAGCAGCCTGACCACAGACACAAAAACAACCCAGCAAAGCAGACTCTTTTTTTTCATCTACCACACTTCTAATATCTAATCTTCCTCTTTGTTATCTTGTTCACTTTGTTAAAAGGTTCAATACATGTGCTGTTCCTTCTCTGCGTCCTCAGTATGATGTCCTTCCTCAGTGCACTTATAGACATTAACTGCAGAGATCATGTGAACATCTTTGACTGCTCCTCTGCATTATTAATTCTGTTGGGGACGGAGATAGGAGCTAGTCTACTTATTAGAAAATATTAAAGATAATTATCAATATTAATACAATTATTATTAATAAATTATCAATATATGTTAATAATAACAGGGCACCAAATTACATTGGTACATAAGCTCAAAATACATTAAAATGGCTATCAAAAGTAAATAATAATTATCAAAATAATTATTAATTATATTTAATAATATGATTTAATTTATATTAAATCATCCTCGGGGCACCACTCTTTGAAACAAAGAGAAAATGAAAGCAAATTAATGTAGTCTCATAGATAAGTCTCATTAGATATACTAAACTATCAATTTGGAACTTTGATTAATAATTAAATGAATAACTATAACCAAACTAGATAGTAAAGATTGAAGGATATTGTGGAGTTCTTGACATAGCAGAGGTTGGCATTATTCACTCTTGTACAACATTAAAGAGACCAGCGTGTATATTCCACAAACATTAATTTACAAGATAATAAAGGTTTAAAACACAATATTAATCTAACTAAATAACTAAACTAAACAAACCAAACAAAGTGTGTGAGCATGTGTGTGTGTGTGTGTGTGTGTGTGTGTGTGTGTGTGTGTGTGTGTGTGTGTGTGTGTGTGTGTGTGTGTGTGAGCATGTGTGTGTGTGTGTGTGAGCATGTGTGTGTGTGTGTGTGTGTGTGTGTGTGTATGTGTGTGTGTGTGTGTGTGTGTGTGTGTGTGTGTGTGTGTGTGTGTGTATGTGTGTGTGTGTGTGTGTGTGTGTGTGTGTGTGTGTGTGTGTGTGTGTGTGTGTATGTGTGTGTGTGTGTGTGTGTGTGTGTGTGTGTGTGTGTGTGTGTGTGTGTGTGTGTGTGTGTGTGTGTGTGTGTGTGAGAGTGAGAGTGAGAGGGGGAGAGAGAGAAACAAAGACAAGATGGCTGGCTACTTGTCTCAAGATGTCTGCATGGCCTACAGACAATATGGCTGACTCTGTAAAACTACAAAGATGGCTGGATCAAAGATGGCCACCAGGATGTCACCACATGGCCTCTTTGTTCTTCGGAGCACGTGTGCTCAGGAAGGACAAAGGGGGGTGTGATGTGGGGGTTGAGATTATCTGAATGTGTATGTGTATGTGTATGTTTAAAACTAATTCACAGTTTCTGTATGTGATCTTTATGTGTGTCAGATAATGCAGTGGGTTAGAAAAGATGGTTAGTTTGCATGCAAAACCTTGTCTATGTGAAGCATAAACTAAACACATCAGATGTGGCGAAGCCAGCTACCCAAATATATTAACTACAAATAATATCACAACAATCAAATGAGCTGAGTCCATGGGTCAAGGATCATGTAACTGAGTTCATGTGGTCTCTTGCCACCCTCTTGAAATGGTGAGTCCCAACAATTCTAATGTAAAACTCAGTGAATCACATTTCTCCATTCCTCTGTTCACTTTGGCATGAAGCAGAAACATCACAACTTGATTTACAGTATAAACCCATTTTTAAAACCAGCCGTTACAGAGTCCCCAACAAAGAAGTAAAAATACAAGAAAAACGTGACTTAGAATAAGTCTTAAGCTCAGTTCTAGTTAAGATAAAACTACAGTAAAGCAGTCTGAGTTATGCCCGCACGCTCCCCAACCCCCAAAACAAGTTGGTACTATAAGATTTAGTCTCTCACTGATTTAACGTGGGATAACATGAGACTATAGTTTTGAGCAATGCAGCTTCACACACTGAAGCACCTTCACTACAAATGAACGTCTGTTCTCTGATGTTGTTGTGGGTCTGATTGTGGTTCCTGATGTGCTCTGTGTTACAGTGATAAAGGGTCAGGATGGCTGGGGAGTGACTTACAGTCCTACTGAGATCTGTGCCTTAAAAGGATCGACTGTGAACATACGCTGCAGCTACACATACCCATCCAGATGGAAAGACAATGATACTAGAGTTGAGAAAACATTCTGGTTTAGTAAAATGAAAGATGGTGAACGTGTGGATCTGATGACAGACTCAGAGTATTCAGGACGGGTGAATAACAGTTGTAATGAGAAGACCTGCACTCTGACAATCACAGACCTGAGAAAGAGCGACTCAGCTGAGTACAAGTTCAGGTTCATAACAAACCAAGATGGGAAATATACTGGTGAACCTGGAGTCACTGTGTCTGTCACAGGTAACATTTTCATTCATATGTTAATTATTTCCAAATGTTCAACATCTAGAAAACAATAATATCAGTGTGTAGTGTGTTTATTTACATGTATGTGTATGTTAACAGTTAAATAAAATACCATTCCTGTTCCTTCTTCACAGGTCCAGGTCTCACGGTGCAGATGAAGGGATCGTCTTCTAATTGGCTGGAGTGTCACAGCAGTTGTCTTCTACCTGATCATCCTTCATACATCTGGTACAAGAACGGACAAGAAGTTCAGGCAGAAACATCTTCTTCTTATTCAGGCTTCAGTTATGAAGACAGCTACTCCTGTGCTGTAAAAGGATCTGAGGACTTCCCGTCTCCTCCAGTGTGTGAGTTTACTGTCCCAAAACTGCATAAAACTCCTAAAATCTCTGTGAATTACGACTGTGAATGTGAATCAAGTAGAGCTGAAGGAAATATAGTTCTGATCAGTAAATCTTTTATTGAAGCTGATTTAAGCTGTTTATTATCTTTAAAGAGGACCGTCACTCATCCATTTGTCAGACAACCTTCAAAGTCTAAAATGCTACTCACAATTTACTGTATAACTCAAATACCATATGAGTAACACACCTTTAATGTAGAATAATCTGTTTTTTCTATTTTATTTTTATTTTTTCTCTTTTTTTACTGCCAAATTACCCAAATATTTACCTCAAAATGTATCAAAAATTACGTCCTAAACATTATTTAATAATTATATGCTAAAACATCATCTAATGGTTAAAATAGGGCCCTCATGCTGAGAAGCGGCTGCTCTTCATCAGAGGTGGAAAACCAGAACTAATAGAAGACACTTCTGATCACCATAATGTGACTGATTGTCTCCACAGATGTAACCTGGTAGCTGATGTCATGATTCAGGGAGGTTATTAAAGACATTTATTATTATCTATTTATCAGCAGACATGGAAAAAAAGCAGATCAATGAACTTTGTATTCTTTTCCTGAAAAATGTATTTAATAAATTACCAGCTATAGGGAAATAGCGTAATATAATTATTAAATCATGTTTATAATAAAGTAAGTTTCGATACATTTTGAGGTAAATATTGGGGTAATTTGGCAGTAATTCCAAAGAAATTTGAAAAAGGTAACTTGCTAATTATCACCTAATTACCATGAAATTTGCAATGTTACCAAAAGTGATAATACCATCATCATACCATCAATCATAATCTTAGTCAAACCATATTACTTAAAAAAAAAGAAAAAGAAAGCATGGGCGAATAAGCCACCTTAACGACATATAAACATATAAACAGACAACAACGACAAACGTTCAAGAGTAGACATGGACACATATATGTAAAAACACAAATATAAATTAAAGCTGCAAGCAGCGATGAACGGGCCCTCACCCTTATGGGCACGTCTGGGGAACGCGCACGTCGGGGTACCCGCTGTCGTGGCATGTATATGTCTTCAGGCCAGGACTATTATCAAGCTTGAGAAGTTTGGGGCAGATGGGACTAGGTAAAGGCAAGTAACAAAAGCCTCCTGTGTTAAGGCGAACTTTCGAAATTCACGTATGACATCACCGTTCAAGCGATCAAACATTCCTTCACCATTTATCATCACTATAGTTTGAGGGTTATACCACCCAAATTTCACGCGAATCCGATGACGTCTCTAGGAGTAGTTTGTAAAAGTATGCATGAAATACATAAATTACATGAAAAGCACAAAATCCAATATGGCCGACTTCCAGGTGGGCGGAGCTAATGAAACCCAATTAGGAATATGTTTCAAATAATGAGTGGGATATGCATACCAAATCTGGGGAAGATTGGACAATGTAGTCAATTTACAAAAATGTCCTGTTTCCTGTAGGGGGCGCTATGACTTTCACTCATAATACCACATATATGTCTTCAGGCCTGGACTCTTATCCAGCTTGTGAAGTTTGGGGCAGATGGGACTAGGTAAAGTCAAGTTACAACAGCATCCTGTGTCATGGCGAAACATCAAAATTCGCCGCGCCGCCACAAGAACGCCGTTTCACGAAAACACAAAAGCTTCGCAATTTAGTATCCTGAAGGTGTTGAGATTCTGCTGCCCAACTTTGAGATGGATCGCTTGTATCCTCTAGGAGGAGTATCGCAAAGTTCCATACCTAAAAAGTGACAAAATGGCGTCTTCGCACATGACGTATGATATCACAGTTCGAGTGATCAAAAATTCCTTCGCTATTTAGCATCACAGTAGTTTGAGGGTTATACCACTCAAATTTGACGCAGATCTGATAAACTCTCTAGGAGGAGTTCGTAAAAGTATGCATAAAATACATGAAAAACGCACATATTCCAATATGGCCGACTTCCCGGTGGGCGGAGCTAATGAAACCCGATGACGAATATGTTAGCAATAATGAGCAGGATGTACCTACCAAATTTTATGAATATAGGATCAACTTTGACCAAACTACGGCCTTCTACGCATTAGGGGGCGCTATAGAGCCCACTAAACACGCTGAACCCAAAAACTGTACGTTCACGTAAAGTTCACAGGTGTCCATCTTTTTGACAACTTTCATGAGTTTTTGAGTATCCCAAGGGCGTCAAAGGCATGTTCAAAGGATAAAAGACATAAGGGGGCGCTAGAGAGCCAACGTGCCACGCCAAAGCAAAATTTCACTACTAAAATAAAGTAAATACTAGTTTGGATGTGCGTGTAAAGTTTCATAATTTTTTGTGCATCCTAAAGTCCTCAAACATGTGTTCGTAAATTAAAAAAAAACGCAGGAAGTCCAAGATCGCTGACTTCCTGTTTGCCAAAAAAATCTCAAAAATATTTAATCCGGGTATGAGCATGTGAGCAATGACATACTTGAATTTCGTGACGATGGAAGAAACTTTCTCTGAAAAACCGCCTACATTAGGGGGCACTATCTCGCCCGCTGGTGACACCCGAGCCCAATCACTCCAGAACATTGAATTTCCCACCAGTTCTGACGCACATTCCACTTTTGGTGAGTTTTTGGGGATGGCTAAGGTCCCAAAAAGGCAATCTTCGCGCGGAAAAAATAATAATCCTTAGAAAAACAATAGGTTTCCTTGCACTTTCATGCCAGGACACCGTTGGGGTCCTGGCACTTTCGTGCTCGGGCCCTAATTAAAGCTGCAAGCAGCGATGAACGGGCCCTCGCCCTTATGGGCACGTCTGGGGAACACGCTCGTCGGGGTACCCGCTGTCGTGGCACGTATATATCTTCAGGCCTGGCCTCTTATCCAGCTTGAGAAGTTTGGGGAAGATGGGACTAGGTGAAGTCAAGTAACAACAGCCTCCTGTCTCATGGCGAACATTCAAAATTCACGTATGACGTCACCGTTCGAGCGATTAACAAATCCTTCGCAATTTAGCATCACAGTAGATCCAGGATTATACCACCCAAATTTCACGCGAATCTGATATATTATCTAGGAGGAGTTCGTAAAAGTATGCATAAATGACATGAAAAACACAAAATTCAATATGGCCGACTTCCTGAAGGGCGGAGCTAATGAAACCCAATTAGGAATATGTTTCAAATAATGAGTGGGATATGCATACCAAATTTGGGGAAGATTGGACAATGTATAATCAATTTACAACAATTTCCTGTTTCCTGTAGGGGGCGCTATGAATTTCACTTTTAATGTCACATATATGTCTTCAGGCCTGGACTATTATCCAGCTTGAGTAGTTTGGGGCAGATGGGACTAGTTAAAGTCAAGTAACAACAGCCTCCTGTGTCTTGGCGAACAATCAAAATTCACGTACGACATCACCGTTCAAGCGATCAAAATTTCCTTCGCAATTTAGCATCACAGTAGATTCAGGGTTATACCACCCAAATTTCATGCAAATCCGATGAAGTCTCTAGGAGGAGTTCGTAAAAGTATGCATAAAATACATGAAAAACGCACAAAATCCAATATGGCCGACTTCCGGGTGGGCGGAGCTAATGAAACCCGATGAGGAATATGTTTCAAATGATAAGTGGGATATGCATACCAAATGTCATGAATATAGGATCAACTTTGACCAAACTACGGCCTTCCACGCGTTAGGGGGCGCTAGAGAGCGGGCTAAATGCACTGAACCTAATGGCTGTACATTTACATAAAGTTCACAGGTGTCAATCATTTTGCCAAGTTTCATGCGTTTCCGAGTACCTAAAGGTATGTTCCATATCTAAAAGACATAAGGGGGCGCTAGAGAGCCAACGTGGCACGCCCATGCAAAATTTCACCACTAAAATAAAGTAATTACTAGTTTGGATGTGTGTGTAAAGTTTCATAATTTTTTGTGCATCCTAAAGTCTTCAAACATGTGTTCGTAAATTTTAAAATCACGCATGAAGTCCAACATGGCTGACTTCCTGTTCGCCAAAAAAATCTGCAAAATATTTAATCCGGGTATGAGGGCGTGAGTTATGACATACTTGAATTTCGTGAAGATCGAAGAAACTTTCTCTGAAAAACTGCCTACATTAGGGGGCGCTATCTCGCCCCCTGGAGACACCCGAGCCGGGTCACTACAGAACATTGGAGTTCGCGCCACTTCTGACGCATATTCCACTTTTTGTTTTTGGGAGTTTTTTGGGAATGGGAAAGGCCTCAAAAACGCAATCTCCGGGCAGAAAAATAATAATAACAACAATAATCCTTAGAAAAACAAAAAGTTTCCTTGTGCTCGGGCCCTAATAATAATACTTAGAAAAACAATAGGTTTCCTCGCACGAAAATTCGTGCTCGGGCCCTAAAAATGACAGAAACAATGAGCTGACAAACAGAACAGAGACAGAAAATAAGATCTCCTTCTTTTTTTTTAAAGGTCCTATATGTAACTTTTAGAAAAATCTAACATTTATAATACATAAAGTCATAATACTACGAGAAACAAGTTGTAATATTACGAGAATAAAGTCATAATATTATGAGAATGAAGATATAATATTATAAAGTAGTAATGTTACGTGTTGTTTTAGAGGGTAAATAGTGTGAAAATGAGGAACGTGGAGCATCTTGTGAAGTTCTACTTTAGTTTCGGTTTCACTAATAACCAAGTCCTTCATCTTTTGGCTCATCAGCAGCACATTATCATTAAGATCAGGACCTGGAACAGATTGTTATTAAAGAAACTGAGTTTATTCTGAAGAAAGAACCACACGGACCTGATGGAGGAAACTCACTCTTTAGAGAAGGAGGACATGACTTCTTTTCTCGTAAAGTTATGACTTTATCCTCGTAATATTACGACTTTTTTTCCCCTCAATGTGGCCCTAATACTCCGTCGTAAGTAAAGATGTGTTGCTTGGTGTTATTAAGTCTGACAGGTCACCAAGAGGGCAGATGGATGGAGATGGTGGGATGTGGCATGCTAAATATTCTGAGACTTTAGTTATATCTTTCCAGAAGCTTTGAACCAGGGTGCCGAGTTCACAATGTGTGCATTACTGTGAGTTAGTGTATCCCATTGTGTGCATTTTATGGTCTGTGAGATTATCTGAATAATCTCTGTTAACACATCTCCTCCAGATGGTCCAAAGCTTCCCTCGATGTCAGTGAGTCCCTCTGGTGAGATAGAGGAGGGCAGTTCAGTGACTCTGACCTGTAGCAGTGATGCTAACCCAGCAGCTAGATACACCTGGTACAAGGAGAATGGAAACCTCAAACCTCTCAGTGAACAACATCAGCTCGTCCTCAGCTCCATCCAGTCCTCTGACTCTGGACAGTATAACTGTACAGCTGAGAACCAGCTGGGGAGAACATCTGGATACATGTCTATTGACGTGAAGTGTGAGTGAAACCTTTAAGCAATAAATATTAAAGTAGTGTTGTTCACTATTGGGCACCAGATTTGCCTCTAAACCATCAGACCTCCAGTTTCAGATGCTGCCACATTGCTTCTTATTTAAATACTATTCATAATAATTTGTTAATACATCTCCAGATGGTCCAAAGCTTCCCTCAGTGTCAGTGAGTCCCTCTGGTGAGATAGTGGAGGGCAGTTCAGTGACTCTGACCTGTAGCAGTGATGCTAACCCAGCAGCTAGATACACCTGGTACAAGGAGAACCAAACACTGCTTCAAGGACCAGAAGGCATCTATCATCTCACCTCCATCAGCTCTGAGGACAGAGGGAGCTACTACTGTGAAGCCCAGAACAACAGAGGACGTCGTAACTCCACCTTATATCTGATTGTTGTAGTCGGTGAGTTCTTCCATGACACTAGGGTCAAGGTTCAAAGGTCAAGGTTCTTTATAGGAAAGCGGTCATTGGCTATGAAAATCTTTGCTCTCAGGTTTCTTCAACAATGCTCATTAAATATGTAAATATATCAAAGGGGAAAGCACATGTAAAAGCACAAAACGGTGCAGTTAAAATAAATATGAACATGAGTAAATATAAAATAGTAATGTAAATGTAAATTTGTAATTTTGTTGCTGAAAGTATTTCAGATGGGAAAACTGAATGTAAACAGGATGTAGTATGTAATATACAGAGGTAGACTAATCACTGACACTAATTGGCTGATTAACAGACAGTTTCACCTGGAAAACTGATTTATGAATCAAAGCCTTCTAGTTAGATCAAGTTCTGTATATCTAATAACTGTTAATCTGCATTTCTAGATAAATCAACAATGATAATAATGATCACCAGGTTGATTCTGGTGGTTGTGATACCGATTCCTCTGCTTCTTTTTTCTCTGTGGTTGAGGTAAAACTATAATAATTAATCATCACTGATCTTTTACTTTGAATTTTTACATTCATAGTTTTAATTCTTTATTTATTTATTTGTTTGTTTTGTGACTGAATCCAGGAAGAAGAAATCTCTGAACTCCACCAATGAACCCGCAGAGACTGTGGAGGTGAGAGACTCTACCAAAGATATTGAAGATTTGTTGTTAATATATGAGGTTATGAAGAGAATTTGGTAACACGTTATAATAACCATCATTTATAAATGGTAAACTGATAGTTCATTGAACTTAATTAATAATTATTTTACTGTTAACAAAGAATGAAATGATAATTGATAATGATTAAGGTAACACTTCATTTTACAGGTCTGCACATTTCATGGTAATTAGGTGATAATTAGCAAATAACCTCTTTGAATTTTTTTTAGAATTACTGCCAAATTACCCCAATATTTACCTGAAAATTGATCAAAAATTACTTTATTATAAACATTATTTAAGGCTAATTATATTCCGCTATTTCCCAATAGATGGTCATTTATTTAATATATTTCCAGGAAAAGAATACGTTAATTTATCTGCTTTATCTCCACATCTGCTGATAAATAGATAATAATTAGCAAATAACTTATTTTAAATGTCTTAAAAACCTTCCTGAATCATGACATCAGCTACCAGGTTACATCGGTGTAGACAATCAGTCACATTATGGAGTCTTCTATTAGTATTGGTTTTCCACCTCTGATGAAGAGCAGCCATTAGATGCTGTTTTAGCATATAATTATGAAATAATGTTTATGATAAAGTAATTTTTGATCAATTTGGAGGTAAATATTGAAGTAATTTGGCAGTAATTCCAAAGAAATAGCTTTGCTAATTATCACCTAATTACCATGAAATTTGCGGACCTGTAAAATAAAGTGTCAACATGTTTACTGATTATTAGTATCATTTAACAGTTTATTCTTGCACACATTAAAACGTTTTATATATGAGTATTTGTTAATGATTACAGAATTATTTGGAAACTTTTAAGAAATTGTTTGTAAAACATCTATAAACACTATTTGGACAGCAATTATAAAGTTACAACGGATGATTATAATATCTTGTTAAATGGTTAATAAATACTCTGTAAAGCATCTATAAACATTATTTAGATAGATAGTTAATAGTTTATCAATGGTTAATAATTGGTTTCTGGTCCATCTCTGGTCCATCTATCAAATTTAATGTTTATAGATGTTTTACAAACAATTTCTTAAAAGTTTACAAATAATTTGGTAATCATCAACAAATATTTAATATAGTATATCGAATATTATAATGTGTGCAACAATAAACCGTCAATATCATCTCATATCAGCTATTAAACAATATAGAATTCATAAACTAATGATTTTGCATTATGACTATTATTATATCGCATAATATATGATGATGACGATGATGATGATTATTATTACACAAACTAATGATAAAACAACAGAAATTATAGCATCACTAATAATTAGTAAACATTATTGATTATAATTTAATTGTTTTTAACAGTAAAATAACTATTAACTAAGTTTAATTAACTATCAATTAACCATTTATAAATGATGGTTATCATAAAGTGTTACTGATCATTTATATATAACTTCATTAGTAACATAACACATCACCTTCACACATTTTCCAACCACATTTACTGCAGATGTCTTTTGTACCAAAGAGCAGTTTAAGTAAATAGTCTTACTGAGGCCTCTGACTCTCACCTCGTCGTCTCTCCCCATCAGTTGGACTCTGATCCTGTGTATGCGAACATCTGAGGCGCTGGATGGAAACAGAAAGAAGTACAACGCTGAAGTGGATATATTTACCTTCAACTCTGAAAGTTTTTCAGTTTTCAGCAGCAGGCAGCAGAAGATTTGAGTAGAATGCTGTTTTTTTTTACCTGTGCAGGTATCTTACATATGTTTAGGATTTAACTTGATATGCAAAATGTTATTTTAGATTTCAATGTTATAAACTTGCTTTTAAGAAATATTGATCGCCTTATCACAATTATCACAATCATTTATTATGTCTTTTTTTATCTCCTAAGAATCCATGCTTTCATTACATCCCGTTTAGACTACTGTCTCTGTACTCAGTCAGTCTTTCCAATAACTTATTTTTGATTTATTTTTTAACACCATATTTTCCTACAGAAATATCAAAGTGTGCTGCAATACACAATAAATCATCCTTGCAGCATTATTCAACTTTTTCAAAACTAGGATTGTCAATAGAATTCTGCAAATCAAAACTCATGTTCACCATCTAATGCCATAACTACAATGATCCACCAATTTTGATTGAAAATTATATCTCGGACGAGCCCCCAATTTTGTTACGTCCCCTTTTGTATAGATACAAGTAAAGAGACAAAAACATGACAATCAAATGAAAATGGAGTCAAAGTAGAGGTGGAAAAAGAAAAAGGGTGATTTATTTACAGGAACAATGTGGTTGTGCCAAATAAACAGAAATAAAGAAAATAAAACTAGGCCTAACTAATTGTTAGCTCATATACAAAACCACAAAAAGAACACCTGACTAAGTTATCTAAAAAAGACCTTCAAAACGAATACAACGGTGGCACCAACCAGTAACCTATAGTGTTTCTTTACAAAAAAACAAAAACTATGTGAATGAAAAGTGTAAATGGTACCCCGGTTTACCTACAGTCCTCCACCTCCCACCACAGACCTTTTCTAATATCTTTAACACATTTTTCAAGTTTTTCGTCTTTCGAAGCTCAATTCAAAACACACTTTTTCCAAATAGCTTTCTCTTAATCGGTTATTCCTCTGCTATTATTCTACTTGTTGTTACTTTGTTTCAGTACTTCATACCTTGCTTGTCATTTTTACTGTATCAACTCTATTTTTATATTACTACCTGTTCATTTCTCTTGCTTTTTATGTCTTTGTAAAACACTTTGTAACTCGTTTTAGAAAAGTGCTATATAAATAAAGTTATTTTTATTATTATAACATCGGCGGAGAAAGTCTAAACAGACTTGCAAAAATATTTCACAGCATGTACAGCTTTAAACTCTTTTTGTGTTTATTATTCCGAATTTTTTGTTCATCAGTAATGACTGCAAATAAAATTTAGGTTTGCTCTGATTTATGTCTCACTTTAAAACTTGTCACAGTGTAATAAACTTTCTCTCTGTAATGCAAACAGTCTATGTGCTCAACCTAAAACAGCAACTGTTTGATGAAATGAAGCTGACACTAATTTGTCTTCATGGGACAATAATCCAACAGAACACAAAAGCAAGCTCACAAACAAACTTTATCAGCGGACTAAATCTCTGTCTCTATCTTCCACTGCAGCTCAACACTTCATGGAAAGAGCAAATGTCATTCTAAGGAGACTGTAACTTTGGAAGTCTCATATTATTACATTCATATAAACACAATACGAGGACTGTGAATTTTATCCCCATCACTTCCACTGAAAGCTCATCAGAATGGTATTTTTAATGGCTAGTATGAACAGGTGGAATAACTGTAGAGAGCGAAACCTATGGACACCTGACTATTGTTTTAAGACAGATTTGAAAAATTGTGAACCTATCATTCAATAAATTAAGTAGCCTCTATCCAACCGTACTCCTGCACATGGTTCACCAGTTAAAGGGATAGTCTGGGTGTTTTGAGGTGGGGTTGTATTAGCTAATTATCCATAGTAGGTGCATTACCTACCGACTTTGGTGTTTTAAAGGGTTAGTTCAGATTCACCAAAGTCACACGATAACACAAACAAACTAACCGTCGACTAACTAAACATCTTTTAGGTGTTCCTTTTTTTAATTCTAGCGAGAAAGTCGGCAAGTAACACTATGTGTGCATGTGTGTCAACATCTCACAATAAATACTTGATATTCCATGCTCATCACACTATACAGCGTGTTTGCAGGTAATGGTCACAGTGTGTTCAGTCAGAAGGTTCTGAGGTCCTGAGGTGATCATCAGCAGGAGCCAGATGCTCAGAGACGTAACCACACCTGCTGCTTGTGTCTCTGCCAGCCGGAGGATTTAGGCCACGTTAAGTGAGCTCACCTGTTCAACTTCTCCTAAGTTAACATGAGGACTGTTTCATAAGTGTTAAATTAAAACACTCTATGCCTAATAAATACAATTTATGACTTTATTTGGATGTGATTATTAAATACTTTCACAGTATTTATATAGCACTTAAATCTGCTTTATAATAAAAAACAACAACATGGAAATCTCCCTTTTTACAACATGGGACCTTTAACTGTCTTTAATAATTCAGCTGTGTCATTAATACTGCATACTGTACATTTCAAGAAATATTCATATTCTTTTTTTATACTATTTTGGCATTTATATTTAACACACTCAGTAGATCCCACTTCTCAGCTTTTTTATTTGTATTTACTTATTTACACTGTGGTTATATATTGTATGCACATATTTGTATATATTTCGTATATTTTTCATTTCTTATTTTTATTATTTATTACTCTACATATATTGTGTTATATATTGTAGCATTATGTACTTAATTTACATTTTTCTTATATTTGATATGCTTATATATATAAGATATAAACTGTAACGTCCCAATTTCCCCCTGGGGATTAATACATTACTTCTGATTCTGATTCTCGTTATTTGTTACCTCAGTTCATGAAGTTCTAGACATTTCTTTACTTACAGGTTGCACATAAGATAAACCCTTGAAGGTGGAGGAATCTCCTTCCTTTTCAAGGTGTGAGGCGTCCGTGGGGAGAGAATCAGGCTCCATATGCTGGTCTAATCCGGTCCAGGTGGTCCTGTCTGCTCCTATTAGAGGACCGGAGGAGCCGCTCTGAATCAGAGAGGAAAGACCAGGGAAGTGGTGACATTCTGCTGACACAGAGATTACAGGAAAAAAACCCAGGAGACGCTCTGCCTCTGACTGCCTCACTCCAAAACTGTATCTGAGGTAAAGATGCATTTCTTTATGCACACAAGTCCATGTAAGTGTGGCCGGGCTGCGTCAGTTGGTCAGGAGGATCAGAGAGCTGATGAGACAATCAGCGCCACTTGATCCCTATTAACTCTCCAGCATGTCCTGTTTCTGTCTGCAGGATCAAGAGCAGAAGTTGTGGGACTGAAGTGAAGAAGCAGGTGAATGCTGCTCCAGTGTTTGCATAGAACCTCGGGAGGTGGTCAGAGTTTGATTCGCTTCAAGTCCACGTTGCGGTTCACTTAACCTGTACATTGTGAACACAAAGCGCTCCAGGTTTGCTTCAGGGATGCCACGAGAACCGATACTTCGGTACCAAGTCGATGTAAAGATTCGGAAGTCTTGACGGTATTAATTTTTCTACGGTACCGCAGGTACCACAGGTACCGTATGTACCGCCGAGGCTGGAGACTAATGGCGTCCCGTCAATCCGAGAAAATGTTTTGGATTTTGCAAGAAGCTTGAGTAAAAAGGGTTGTTTGAAGGAGATGATTTTACAGTTAAGACAATATAAAATAGAGATGTGTACATTTTACGACCACCGCTTGAGGATAGAGAAACCTTCCTGTCTGTATCAGTCCTGCTCCCAAATGCTCCATTGATTGCACAGGCAGGACATCCTAAAACACCGTAAAACACCGGTGGCAACGAAGCGCTGCATTTTCCATAAACACCACTCAGACGTTTATGGGCCTAATGAATTTATTTCATCAGGACTACAGTATGTGGGTCTGAGCTCCAGTGAAACTATGGAGTGAACAGAAAGAGAACTGAATCCTCTTTCAAATGACAATGACAATGTAAACGCAGAAAGAAGCGAGTCCTGTTGGTCCACTTTAAGAGGACTGAGTTTGGTTCATTTTAAAAGGACTAGATGTGAAAACACCCTAAAATGGAGCGGGAGATGGACAGGCGGTGCGGTGCGGTGCAAGCAGCATTCAGGCGCTGTACCGGGCTGTTGTGGTTCAGAAGGAGTTGAGCTGGAAGGCAAAGCTCTCGATTTACCGGTCCATCTACTTCCCAACCCTCACCTCTGGTCATGAGCTTTGGGTAGTGAGGCGCTCAGTCTTAGAGACAGGATGAGGAGCTCCGTCTGAGAGAGAGAGGGTGAGGAGCTCAGTCTGAGAGAGAGAGGGTGAGGAGCTCAGTCTTAGAGAGAGAGGGTGAGGAGCTCAGTCTTAGAGAGAGAGGGTGAGGAGCTCAGTCTGAGAGAGAGAGGGTGAGGAGCTCAGTCTGAGAGAGAGGGTGAGGAGCTCAGTCTGAGAGAGAGGGTGAGGAGCTCAGTCTGAGAGAGAGGGTGAGGAGCTCAGTCTTAGAGAGAGGGTGAGGAGCTCAGTCTTAGAGAGAGAGGGTGAGGAGCTCAGTCTGAGAGAGAGGGTGAGGAGCTCAGTCTGAGAGAGAGGGTGAGGAGCTCAGTCTGAGAGAGAGGGTGAGGAGCTCAGTCTGAGAGAGAGGGTGAGGAGCTCAGTCTTAGAGAGAGAGGGTGAGGAGCTCAGTCTTAGAGAGAGAGGGTGAGGAGCTCAGTCTGAGAGAGAGGGTGAGGAGCTCAGTCTGAGAGAGAGAGGGTGAGGAGCTCAGTCATCTGGAAGGAGCTGGGAGTAGAGCCGCTGCTCCTTCACCTCTTAAGGGACCAGCTGAGATGGTTCAACATCTGATCAGGATGCCTCCCTTTGGAGGTTTTCCGAGTACAGTTAACTGGTAAGAGGCCCCGGGGTAGACCCAGAACACACTGGAGAGATTCTATATCTGGTCTGGTCTGGGAACGCCTCAGCGTCCCCCAGGAGGAGCTGGAAAACGTTGCTGGAGAGAGGGACGTCTGGATTCCCTGCTAAGCCTGCTGCCCCCGAGACCCGGCCCCGGATAAGAGGAAGATGATGGATGGATGAAGTTGTTATAAACTTTAATCAAGGCTTCTGAGCATATTCCATGATCAGTGACGGCAATGAAAATAACAATGAATAAATATAGAAATAGTAACTACAAACTAAGAGTCCAACAAAGTTCTTGTATGTCGGGGTGTAAAGTGATAAACAACACGAGGTTTAGCTCATCAGTCTGTTGGACAGTCCGACCTGGGTCTGAGGAGGTCTGTGGGGTTTGTTTTAGCCTCCTGGGAGCCTCAGATGGGTGGAGTTATCCTCTTCAGGTCAGGTAGCAAACACAGAAACCCCTAATAAGTTCCCTGTGGTTTTCTCACATAAAATCCTAAAATCACAAGAGAGCTCCTGATGGAAATCCAAACACATGTTAAAAAAGCCAAGACAGCAGAAATAAGGGAGAAAAGGAAGCAAAAAGTAGAAAATATTAGAGGATGAAAACGTCTTCTAGCAGCTGTTTCAGCTGTTTCAGCTGCTTCAGCTGTTTCAGCTGGTCGGCAGTGCAAAGTTCATTTCATGTGTAAAGCAACTCAATAGCATCTCCTGTTAGGACCTTCCTGCCTGGTGTATAGAGAGGCGAAGTCCCGCCCCCTCCGGTGGACCACCATGTGACCTTATTATATAAATAATAATAATATATAAATATGAACGGTAGTCAACAGAGAGAGACAAATAATGTTCTGATCCCGTTTGAGTTGCTCCATGAATCACACAGTCAGTTTAAAAGATCATTTATAAAGTCCAGAAAGTCTCAGTTTGTCGTCGTATCATTAAGTTTAGTGTGAAACCGCTCAGTGAACTACATCTGTCATCTTGTACAACAGCTAACGTAGCTCTGTTCCACGTATAGATGAACCGTTATCTGACCTGATGTGTTTTATCAGAGACTCCTGGTCTGTTCATCAGCCGGGAAGAGAAAGAAGGATCAGACCTGGAGAGCTGGACGTACTCTGTACGATTTCAGCCCGTCTCCGGCCCAAACCTTGAGCCGTGTGACTCATTTTAGAGTCGGACCGAATTTCAGCTTCGTCGGGCGTCGTTTGCCGTGCAGCATACGGGGGGGGGGGACCGAGGACCGATTAACTCCTCCCGACCGGCCGCCAGACAGTCGGATGAATTTCTGACCTGTCAGAAGTTGTGGTCGTCCACAGACTCTCTCTCAGCTGAAGCAGAGCAGCCGACTCCCCGACGTCAGCTCCTTCTTCCTCCTCTTTTTACAGTAATCAGAGCGTCGCTATCAAGATAACAATATACGGGATCAAAAGATTATTTATCTCTCTCCGTTGACTACCGTTCATATTTGTTGGTGGTCCACCGGATGGCCGGGGCTTTGCCTCTCTATGCCCACTGCTTTCAAACTCTACCCTCCCAGTTTGTAACCGAGGCTTTCTGCTATACACTTAAAGCTTTACACAAGTGAGCAGCTGTCAGTCTTTGAAAGCTTCTCCAGAGCCACAGAAGACGTTTCCCAGCTGTTTTCACCGGCTGCGTAGTGCTCCTGCGTAGTGCTCCTGCGTAGTGCTCTTGCGTAGTGCTCCTGCATAGTGCTCCTGCGTAGTGTTCCTGCATAGTGCTCCTCCATTCAAGTAGAGTGATCTTCACGTGGAAAACCAGTGGACGTCCCCACCCACACTTTCACTGTCAGTCGGGGATTTGAAGTGGCACCTTGTGAGTCACAAACCTGCATTTGTGAGCTCTTTGTGGAACTTGTTGTGTTGTCCCGTGTGGTGCTAATCCCCCCCCCCATCTGGCACCGTCTGCCAGCAGGCTGAAACTAACCAGATCTAGAAAGGGTTTGCAAACATGTGACCCAGGTTAGTAGTTGTGCAGCTGTTCACTTGAAGTCACAGCTCTGCTCTCCCACCAGACAGTTGATCTTCCTCCACCAGATCTCCGAGAGGCTCTTGATCTTATCGGGCGTCTTCTTCCTCAGAGTCATCCTCTGCTGCTGGACGCTACAGCTGTCCGTCTGCTGGATGCTGGCCAAGATGGCCGAATCAAAAGCGTCCTTCAGGTTCTTCTGGGTCAGCGCCGAGCACTCGGCGAAGCCCACCACGCCGAGCTCCTGGGCGAGCTGCCGGCCCTCCTCGGTGCCCACCGGGCGCTGCTGGTTCTGTGCCAGGTGAATCAGCACCTGGACGTCCTCCCTCAGGTCCAGCTGGGTGCCAACGAGGACCAGGGGCGCTCCGGGGCAGTGCTGACGGATCTCGGGAACCCACCTTTGGATCAGGTTGCGGAAGGAGCCGGGGCGGACCACGCTGTAGCAGAGGAGGAAGACATCGGCGTTCTTGTAGCACAGAGGTCGGAGGCGCTCCAGCTCGTCCTTCAAGAGGCAAAGTCAGAAACACAGAATAAACTGAGTCACTCACAGGAGGAGACTGGCTCTATTCTAGATCTTCACCCACGACAAGACCAAAACCAACAACGTGTCTCTCAATACTGTCTGACCTCCCTAATCTGTGTGTTCATCTAACAAAGACTCGGTCCAAAGCGAGTACATGTCTGGACCGTGTACGGTCAGTCTGTGACGGTGTGGCTCAGTGGTCATGTCTACAATGTTAAATGTCCACCAGGTCACGGACCGCGCTGCTCCGCTCAACCGGACGTTCAAGCGGTGACGGACCCTATCACTGAATGCACCTGATTGGTCCCTGGTTCTCTGCTTGCAAAATACACCCAAAATACAAGTATGAACCTGGAACATGAACATGATAACATGATTTAATGCCTGATTCACCCAAATGTCTCACCTACCAACGTTGGTATGTTGGCAGATGGTTTTGGTTTAATCTGCCCAGGTTAATCTCTGATACTGTTTCTCGGTAAATCTACTTTCTTCCAAAGAAACAGTCCCTATAAAAGCTGTTGACAGCGAGGTGTGTGGATTATACAGACTAACAGGGACGCTGCACATAAATAGACCCTTTAACTTGACTTCATCATACAAAAGACACACTAGGTGTGGATTTATTTTCACTTTAGGTTTGAAAAGGCACTAAAGCTCGTTCATCAGATTTATTTTCAGATGATAAAAGAGAAGCTCCTGATAGGTGGTTTAGAACATTAAAGCATGTTAACATGTTCTAGTAGAAACCACAAATACAACCTGAAAATCAGCATGAACATGATACTTCCCTTTAAAACATGTTTAATGGCCGATTCACCCAAACTTCAGTTACTTCCTCCGGTATGTTGGCAGATGGTTTTGGTTTAATCTGCCCAGGTTAATCTCTGAGCTTTCTGAGATTTCTGGATACTGTTTCTCGGTAAATCTACTTTCTTCCAAAGAAATAGTCCCTATAAAAACTGACAGCGAGGTGTGTGGATTATACAGACTAACAGGGACGCTGTTTCTGGAGAGAGATCTAGATAAAATGTCCCTTTAACTTGACTTCATCATAAAAGACAGACTGGATTTGTTTGACTTTCTGTTTCAAAAGGCACTAAATCTGGTTTATTTTCAGATGATGAGAGATAGGACAGGTTGGATGGTGGATAAGAAACCAAAATAGGTTTGTCCAGATTTGTCAAATACAATTCCTTATTCAGCTGAAGTCCTGTTACTTAATGACAGCTCCAACCTGGAACTCTGTGTTAAGCAGAGACGTCTCTGGTTAGCCGGCCTTACAGCTGCAAAGCGACTAATAGCTTGCAGATGGAAAGCTCCACATTCTGTCAATATACAAAGATGGCTTCTTGACTTCTTAGATATAGCAGGTATGGAACACTGGGCTGCCAACATGCACTTGGCAAAAAGAGAAAATATATCACATTGGAAACAAGCAATCACTACAATTAAATCCTTCATATAGTTGTTCTCCGTGTCCCGAAGGTCTAGGGTGGGAGGGATGGGAGGGAACCAAAAGGGAGGGATTTGGGGGAGGGAGGCGCAGAAGTTTTTATTTAAATGACTTTTTGTTGTTGTTTGTTATTTTTCTTCTTCCTGTTTGTTTGTTTGTTTTGGGGGGTTTTTGTTTTCTTTTTTCTGTAAGCTGCTTGCCAATTTTGTATTGATTAATACAACACATTTACATTTGATTATATATATATATATATTACTCTATTGGTGATCTATCAATTTGTAACCCCACCCTATATAATTTTGCTTAAATACCAATAACAAATTGATCAAAAAAGAAACCAAAAGAGGGCGATGGAGAGCAGGGTGACAGAGGGGTCATAGATTCATCAATATTCCTGCAGGGGGCGATGTAAGCTTTGGGGGGGGGACTTAAACTAAAGGGGTCTTAAAGGATGTCAGTCCAGCAGGGGGCAACCAACACACACACACCAAGAACTGCAGAGTAACACTGATTATTGATCACAGATGACTCACATTGATTGATCCATCAACCAGACCCCATTTCTACCGTTTTCCACATCAGGACGAGAAACACATGAAGAAAGACAGAAGAGAGTGGTTAGACCTCCAAGGAGGGAGACTATGCACCTGTTCTACAGCTGTTCAGGTATGTTAGATGATGTACTTCTGATCATATTCACACTGTGAGAGACAGAGAGAGAGAGAGAGAGAGAAGGTGGAGCTCACCTGTCCAGCCATGTCACAGAGCTGCAGTCTCACTGGTTTCCCGTCAACCACAACCATCACTGAGAGGACACAGAAAGCACACACAGTATGTCTGTGTTAAAAGAAGGCAACACAAACAGTCTACAGGCTTTAACACGGAGAACTGGTAACCGACTAAAGAAGAACAAGTTCACTCTCAGGTGTTCGTAAAGCTCAAAACGAGCCCCAGACTTTACCGGTGAAGTTGTCAAAGGCTGTTGGAACATATTCCGTGGGGTATCCGTTGGTGGTGTAGCTGACGATGAGGCTGGTCTTGCCCACCGCTCCGTCTCCGACCAGGACGCAGTTCACCCGGCGCTCAGGTGCGGATCCGGAGCGCCGGCGCTTCACCTTCACGCTCAGAGGGAAGTCCCGGGTCTTGAAGCGCCGAACCGGAACCGCAGCCAGAACCGGAGGACCGTCCGGCCCGAGCATCGGTTCCGACACACGGCGTGGCTTCTGCTGCCCGACGTCCTGAGGAAGCATGGCTCTGCTTCTCTAAGAGAAGGAGACGATTAGTTGATGTTGTCCGTCGGGTCTCTCCGCTCAGCAGGAGCTCCTGACTGCATTCTGCTCTCCATCTGCTGGGCTCCTGATCCCTAAGAGGCTTACCGAGCAGAGCTCCATGTGAGGCTCCACAGGTCTCCAGGTGAAATCAACCTGAGTCAAACAGACAGGAGGTCTGCCTCTGAAGACAATTACAAGTTGAAATAAACTTCTATATTGAGAGTTGATTTATAGATTTAGTGGAGTTTAATTCTGCAATAATAAATACACAATAAATACACAGGTTTATTTGTGTCTTTATTTATTATAAAGTATTATAAAAACCCATGAGGAGGGATTATACAGAGCAGCGGTCTGTTTTTAAAATAGAAATGTTTCCACATGGAGCTCCATGAGACAAAAACTCAAGTATCTGAATAATGATCAAATAAACTACAAATAAACATTTAGTTTCTCTTTCTTTATCATCTCTGACTCTCTGCTGCTGTCCTACAACGTCCCCTCAATCACACAACCTCATCCAGGGTTCACCTCCAGCAGGAGGGTCATAGGACAGGAGGGTCATAGGACAGGAGGGTCATAGGACGGGAGGGTCATAGGACGGGATGGTCATAGGACAGGAGGGTCATAGGACAGGATGGTCATAGGACAGGAGGGTCATAGGACAGGAGGGTCATAGGACAGGAGGGTCATAGCACAGGATGGTCATAGGACAGGAGGGTCATAGGACAGGAGGGTCATAGCACAGGATGGTCATAGGACAGGAGGGTCATAGGACAGTAGGGTCATAGGACAGGAGGGTCATAGGACAGGAGGTTCATAGGACAGGATGGTCATAGGACAGGAGGGTCATAGGACAGGAGGGTCATAGCACAGGATGGTCATAGGACAGGAGGGTCATAGGACGGGAGGGTCATAGGACGGGAGGGTCATAGGACGGGATGGTCATAGGACAGGAGGGTCATAGGACAGGATGGTCATAGGACAGGAGGGTCATAGGACAGGAGGGTCATAGGACAGGAGGGTCATAGCACAGGATGGTCATAGGACAGGATGGTCATAGGACAGGAGGGTCATAGGACAGTAGGGTCATAGGACAGGAGGGTCATAGGACAGGATGGTCATAGGACAGGATGGTCATAGGACGGGATGGTCATAGGACAGGAGGGTCATAGGACAGGATGGTCATAGGACAGGAGGGTCATAGCACAGGATGGTCATAGGACAGGAGGGTCATAGGACAGTAGGGTCATAGGACAGGAGGGTCATAGGACAGGATGGTCATAGGACAGGAGGGTCATAGGACAGGATGGTCATAGGACAGGAGGGTCATAGGACAGGAGGTTCATAGGACAGGATGGTCATAGGACAGGAGGGTCATAGGACAGGATGGTCATAGCACAGGATGGTCATAGGACAGGAGGGTCATAGGACAGGAGGGTCATAGGACAGGAGGGTCATAGGACGGGATGGTCATAGGACAGGAGGGTCATAGGACAGGAGGGTCATAGGACAGGATGGTCATAGGACAGGAGGGTCATAGGACAGGATGGTCATAGCACAGGATGGTCATAGGACAGGAGGGTCATAGGACAGGAGGGTCATAGGACAGGAGGGTCATAGGACGGGATGGTCATAGGACAGGATGGTCATAGGACAGGAGGGTCATAGGACAGGAGGGTCATAGGACAGGATGGTCATAGGACAGGAGGGTCATAGGACAGGAGGTTCATAGGACAGGATGGTCATAGGACAGGAGGGTCATAGGACGGGAGGTTCATAGGACAGGATGGTCATAGGACAGGATGGTCATAGGACAGGAGGGTCATAGGACAGGAGGTTCATAGGACAGGATGGTCATAGGACAGGAGGGTCATAGGACAGGATGGTCATAGGACAGGAGGGTCATAGGACAGGATGGTCATAGGACAGGAGGGTCATAGGACAGGATGGTCATAGGACAGGAGGGTCATAGGACAGGATGGTCATAGGACAGGATGGTCATAGGACAGGAGGGTCATAGGACAGGATGGTCATAGGACAGGAGGGTCATAGGACAGTAGGGTCATAGGACAGGAGGGTCATAGGACAGGAGGGTCATAGGACAGGATGGTCATAGGACAGGATGGTCATAGGACGGGATGGTCATAGGACAGGAGGGTCATAGGACAGGATGGTCATAGGACAGGAGGGTCATAGGACGGGATGGTCATAGGACAGGAGGTCATAGGACAGGAGGGTCATAGGACAGGATGGTCATAGGACAGGAGGGTCATAGGACAGGATGGTCATAGGACAGGATGGTCATAGGACAGGAGGGTCATAGGACGGGATGGTCATAGGACAGGAGGTTCATAGGACAGGAGGGTCATAGGACAGGAGGTTCATAGGACAGGATGGTCATAGGACAGGAGGGTCATAGGACAGGAGGTTCATAGGACAGGATGGTCATAGGACAGGAGGGTCATAGACAGGATGGTCATAGGACAGGATGGTCATAGGACAGGAGGGTCATAGGACAGGAGGGTCATAGAACAGGAGGGTCATAGGACAGGATGGTCATAGGACAGGAGGGTCATAGGACAGGATGGTCATAGGACAGGAGGGTCATAGGACAGGAGGGTCATAGGACAGGATGGTCATAGGACGGGATGGTCATAGGACAGGAGGTTCATAGGACAGGAGGGTCATAGGACAGGAGGTTCATAGGACAGGATGGTCATAGGACAGGAGGTTCATAGGACAGGATGGTCATAGGACAGGAGGTTCATAGGACAGGAGGGTCATAGGACAGGAGGGTTCATAGGACAGGAGGTTCATAGGACAGGATGGTCATAGGACAGGATGGTCATAGGACAGGAGGTTCATAGGACAGGGAGGAAGGGTCATAGGACAGGGAGGTTCATAGGACGGGATGTGGAGCTGATGAGGCGGTCTGACGCCCCCTAGTGGTGGAATCACCTCAGGTGTTGGGACTGATCAGTGATCACTTATCACCAGCAGCAGATAAACAGCAGAGAGGGAGAGATGGAGAGAGGAGAGAGGAGGAGAGAGAGAGAGAGAGAGAGGAGAGAGAGGAGAGAGGAGAGAGGAGGAGAGGAGAGGGAGGAGAGAGGAGAGAAGAGGAGAGAGGAGAGAGGAGAGAGGAGGAGGAGAGAGGAGAGAGGAGAGAGGAGAGAGGAGGAGAGAGGAGAGAGGAGGAGAGAGGAGAGAGGAGAGAGAGGGAGAGAGGGAGAGAGGGAGAGAGGAGAGAGGAGGAGAGAGGAGAGAGAGAGAGGGAGAGAGGAGAGAGGAGAGAGGAGAGAGGAGAGAGGAGAGAGGAGAGAGGAGGAGAGAAGAGGAGAGAGGAGAGAGGAGAGAGGAGGAGAGAGGAGAGAGGAGAGAGAGGGAGGAGAGTGGAAGAGAGGAGAGAGGAGGAGGAGAGAGGAGAGAGGAGAGAGAGGGAG
>NC_133797.1:42658831-42673831 GCF_043250625.1 Sebastes fasciatus
CTCCCTCTCCTCCCCCCCATGGGACCCGGTGCTGGGAGGACTGACTCTGTCCTCTATAGTTATGGTCCGGGGCCATCTGTCACTGTGCTCATTCAGCCACCAGAAGGCCGCAACATGTGCAGATTTAAATGGAGAACCCAACTTTCCCAGGACACACAGGCCTGACCCCGGCAGCCGCGGCAACCCTCCCCCCGCCTCCCCCCCATCACCCCGTGCCTCCCCCCCGTACGTCCCACGACCATCACCAGCATCCCTAAACCCAGACCCCCCCCACCTGCCACTCCCTCCTCCAACAAATACTGTCTGCATGTGAATCAGTGAATTACAGCCCCCCCCCCATCAAACCTCCTGGACCAATCACCCCCCCACCCCACCCTAAGTGTGTGTGTGTGTGTATGGTAATGGCTGCACAGTGTGCACGAGCACCTTTTAACACACAATGATGGATTTCCACCGTACGCAGCAGCTGATGGTGGAGGGGGAGGAGAGGGGAGGAGAAAGAGAGAGATCAGCTGATTGGTAAAATTGATTGTGAAGGAGAGAGAGAAAGGAGGAAGGGGAGTGTGTGCTGATCTCACGAGAGAAACCAGAAACCAGGTGAAGAGACCTCACCTCAATATGAGAGAGAGAGAGAGGGAGAGAGAGGGAGAGAGGAGAGAGAGGGAGGGAGAGAGAGAGAGAGAGAGAGAGAGAGAGAGAGGGAGGGAGAGAGAGAGAGAGAGAGAGAGGCCACTTCATCACATCATATATATGTATGAACGTATTAACATGTCCATTGTTAGTTTGTAACTTTACATGTTTCTTGTCAACTAAACTGAAAGAAGTTGAACTTGTAATCTGATTCTTTTAGAGAGTGGAGAGCCTCAGTGAAGAGAACGCTGCTGCGTTTCTGTTGTTTCTGTTTTTCAGTGCTTCAGCATGTTGAACCAGATCGGCACGATGTGCTCGTATATCACACTTAAAGAAACGTCAAACTGCCGTTGCATCGTCCCCGACTGGACGGAGAGTCCACTCTTTAAGTCCTCTCTCTTTTTCCCGGTCTTCGTGGTACTTTTTGCCATATTAGTACCGAGCATCGTCAGCTAAACTCCATCAACCCCGTGAAGATTAGTCTCACAACAACAACAACAGCACTCTGAGCGGTGGCGGTGGCGGTGGCGGTGGCGGTGGCGGCGGCGGCGGCGGCGGTGGCGGTGGCGGGGGGTCGTGTACGGATCCAACAGGACAGATAGACCGGTGTAGACGAGAGAGACAGGCGCAGTACTTGTGAGAGACTTTTCAGGAAAACGAGCCCAAAGAGTCTGATAATAAGAAGCAGACTTGGCAACTGTGGTTTTTGTGGTTTGCGAGGAGTGAGGGGGGGTTGGGGGGGGGTAACAGGATTGGTCTTGTCTGTGGGACCCACGGGGAGGACAATGGGACCGGCGGGGGTGGGGCGAGTGTCACACGCTTTTGCTTTGTGGCTCGGTCAACAGGCGTGTGCCACGGGTGTCGTCTCGCCTCCCCTCGCCTGCTGTCCGACTCCGAGGGAAAGGACCGGCAGCCATGAGAACCGGGGCCCCGGGGCCTTTAATGAGGGGCGTGCTGTTTCTTATCAAAGATGGACAAGCCATCATTACAATCATCATTAGAAGCTGCACAATGGAGCACGCCTCCCCTAGCTATGGATGGGAAAGTCCTCCTACAGAGCGGCGGCGGTGGGGGATGAAATAATAACAAACAAAAAAAAAAAGAGCACAAAACAAGTCTGAGTGAACGCAGTGCGTCTATTTAGTGAATCTGCAACAGTTACATCTGGCGCGGCGGCGCGGCGGCGCGGCGGCGCGGCGGCGCGGCGGCGCGGTGCCGCTCCTCGGATGGAATGAAAGATTTCAGCTTCAAATAAACAGCAACAAAAAAACTAGAAATGAAACGTGACACTAACGTCTTCTGCTGCTCTCGGAGACGTCCTCCTCTCATTACGGCGAGCTTTTCATCTTCACGGGTCTGATGCTGCGTTCTAACAGTCTCACGGCCGTTTGGGAAATAGTTACCAAATTTAATCTATGTAATTTGTGTACATACTGTAGACGGGAATCTCCAGGTTTTTGTTTGTTTTTGCGTAACGCTCAGTTCTCAACGTGTTTTTTGTGCTTTTTCGAACAAATACCCAGCAACACGTGATACACGTTTCAGATCCAGTCTTTTCAAATTAAACTACTTGGTTAGGGTTAGGAAAAGATCAACTTGGTTAGGGTTAGGAAAAGATCAACTTGGTTAGGTTTAGGAAAAGATCAACTTGGTTAGGGTTAGGAAACGATCAAATGATTAGGTTTAGGTAAAGATCAACTTGGTTAGGTTTAGGTAAAGATCAACTTGGTTAGGGTTAGGAAACGATCAAATGATTAGGTTTAGGAAAAGATCAACTTGGTTAGGTTTAGGAAAAGATCAACTTGGTTAGGTTTAGGTAAAGATCAACTTGGTTAGGCTTAAGAAAAGATCAACTTGGTTAGGTTTAGGTAAAGATCAACTTGGTTAGGCTTAAGAAAAGATCAACTTGGTTAGGTTTAGGTAAAGATCAACTTGATTAGGGTTAGGAAACGATCAAATGATTAGGCTTAGGAAAAGATCAACTTGGTTAGGGTTAGGAAAAGATCAACTTGGTTAGGTTTAGGAAAAGATCAACTTGGTTAGGCTTAAGAAAAGATCAACTTGGTTAGGTTTAGGTAAAGATCAACTTGGTTAGGCTTAAGAAAAGATCAACTTGGTTAGGTTTAGGTAAAGATCAACTTGATTAGGTTTAGGAAAAGATCAACTTGGTTAGGTTTAGGTAAATATCAACTTGATTAGGTTTAGGAAAAGATCAACTTGGTTAGGCTTAGGAAAAGATCAACTTGGTTAGGCTTAGGTAAAGATCAACTTGATTAGGGTTAAGAAAAGATCAACTTGGTTAGGGTTAGGAAAAGATCAAATGATTAGGTTTAAGAAAAGATCAACTTGGTTAGGTTTAGGTAAATATCAACTTGATTAGGTTTAGGAAAAGATCAACTTGGTTAGGCTTAGGAAAAGATCAACTTGGTTAGGTTTAGGTAAAGATCAACTTGGTTAGGTTTAGGTAAAGATCAACTTGATTAGGGTTAAGAAAAGATCAACTTGGTTAGGTTTAGGAAAAGATCAACTTGATTAGGTTTAGGAAAAGATCAACTTGGTTAGGCTTAAGAAAAGATCAACTTGGTTAGGTTTAGGTAAAGATCAACTTGGTTAGGCTTAAGAAAAGATCAACTTGGTTAGGTTTAGGTAAAGATCAACTTGATTAGGTTTAGGAAAAGATCAACTTGGTTAGGGTTAGGAAAAGATCAACTTGGTTAGGTTTAGGTAAAGATCAACTTGGTTAGGCTTAGGAAAAGATCAACTTGGTTAGGTTTAGGTAAAGATCAACTTGGTTAGGCTTAAGAAAAGATCAACTTGGTTAGGTTTAGGAAAAGATCAACTTGGTTAGGGTTAGGAAAAGATCAAATGATGAGGTTAAGGTAAAGATCAACTTGGTTAGGCTTAGGAAAAGATCAACTTGATTAGGTTTAGGAAAAGATCAACTTGGTTAGGTTTAGGAAAAGATCAACTTGATGAGGCTTAGGAAAAGATCAACTTGGTTAGGTTTAGGAAAAGATCAACTTGGTTAGGGTTAGGAAAAGATCAACTTGGTTAGGGTTAGGAAAAGATCAAATGATGAGGTTTAGGTAAAGATCAACTTGGTTAGGCTTAAGAAAAGATCAACTTGATTAGGTTTAGGAAAAGATCAACTTGGTTAGGCTTAGGAAAAGATCAACTTGGTTAGGGTTAGGAAAAGATCAAATGATGAGGTTTAGGAAAAGACCAACTTGGTTAGGGTTAGGAAAAGATCAAATGATGAGGTTTAGGAAAAGACCAACTTGGTTAGGTTTATGAAAAGATCAACTTGGTTAGGCTTAGGAAAAGATCAACTTGGTTAGGGTTAGGAAAAGATCAAATGATGAGGTTTAGGAAAAGACCAACTTGGTTAGGGTTAGGAAAAGATCAAATGATGAGGTTTAGGAAAAGACCAACTTGGTTAGGTTTAGGAAAAGATCAACTTGATTAGGGTTAAGAAAAGATCAACTTGGTTAGGTTTAGGAAAAGATCAACTTGGTTAGGTTTAGGAAAAGATCAACTTGGTTAGGCTTAGGAAAAGATCAACTTGGTTAGGTTTAGGTAAAGATCAACTTGGTTAGGCTTAAGAAAAGATCAACTTGGTTAGGTTTAGGTAAAGATCAACTTGGTTAGGCTTAAGAAAAGATCAACTTGGTTAGGTTTAGGTAAAGATCAACTTGATTAGGTTTAGGTAAAGATCAACTTGGTTAGGCTTAAGAAAAGATCAACTCTATTAGGTTTAGGTAAAGATCAACTTGATTAGGTTTAGGTAAAGATCAACTTGATTAGGTTTAGGTAAAGATCAACTTGGTTAGGCTTAAGAAAAGATCAACTTGGTTAGGTTTAGGTAAAGATCAACTTGATTAGGTTTAGGAAAATATCAACTTGGTTAGGCTTAAGAAAAGATCAACTTGGTTAGGTTTAGGTAAAGATCAACTTTGTTAGGTTTAGGTAAAGATCAACTTGGTTAGGGTTAGGAAAAGTTCAACTTGATTAGGTTTAGGTAAAGATCAACTTGATTAGGCTTAGGTAAAGATCAACTTGGTTAGGTTTAGGTAAATATCAACTTGATTAGGTTTAGGTAAAAATCAACTTGGTTAGGCTTAAGAAAAGATCAACTTGGTTAGGTTTAGTTAAATATCAACTTGATTAGGTTTAGGAAAATATCAACTTGGTTAGGCTTAAGAAAAGATCAACTTGGTTAGGTTTAGGTAAAGATCAACTTGGTTAGGCTTAAGAAAAGATCAACTTGATTAGGTTTAGGTAAAGATCAACTTGGTTAGGCTTAAGAAAAGATCAACTTGATTAGGTTTAGGTAAAGATCAACTTGGTTAGGCTTAAGAAAAGATCAACTTGGTTAGGCTTAAGTAAAGATCAACTTGATTAGGTTTAGGTAAAGATCAACTTTGTTAGGTTTAGGTAAAGATCAACTTGATTAGGTTTAGGTAAAGATCAACTTTGTTAGGTTTAGGTAAAGATCAACTTGGTTAGGTTTAGGAAAAGATCAACTTGGTTAGGCTTAAGAAAAGATCAACTTGATTAGGTTTAGGTAAAGATCAACTTGGTTAGGCTTAAGAAAAGATCAACTTGGTTAGGCTTAAGAAAAGATCAACTTGGTTAGGCTTAAGTAAAGATCAACTTGATTAGGTTTAGGTAAAGATCAACTTTGTTAGGTTTAGGTAAAGATCAACTTGATTAGGTTTAGGTAAAGATCAACTTTGTTAGGTTTAGGTAAAGATCAACTTGGTTAGGGTTAGGAAAAGTTCAACTTGATTAGGCTTAAGTAAAGATCAACTTGATTAGGTTTAGGTAAAGATCAACTTTGTTAGGTTTAGGTAAAGATCAACTTGGTTAGGGTTAGGTAAAGATCAACTTGATTAGGTTTAGGTAAAGATCAACTTTGTTAGGTTTAGGTAAAGATCAACTTGGTTAGGTTTAGGTAAAGATCAACTTGATTAGGTTTAGGTAAAGATCAACTTTGTTAGGTTTAGGTAAAGATCAACTTGGTTAGGTTTAGGAAAAGATCAACTTGGTTAGGCTTAAGAAAAGATCAACTTGATTAGGTTTAGGTAAAGATCAACTTGGTTAGGTTTAGGAAAAGATCAACTTGGTTAGGCTTAAGAAAAGATCAACTTGATTAGGTTTAGGTAAAGATCAACTTGGTTAGGCTTAAGAAAAGATCAACTTGGTTAGGCTTAAGAAAAGATCAACTTGGTTAGGCTTAAGTAAAGATCAACTTGATTAGGTTTAGGTAAAGATCAACTTTGTTAGGTTTAGGTAAAGATCAACTTGATTAGGTTTAGGTAAAGATCAACTTTGTTAGGTTTAGGTAAAGATCAACTTGGTTAGGGTTAGGAAAAGTTCAACTTGATTAGGCTTAAGTAAAGATCAACTTGATTAGGTTTAGGTAAAGATCAACTTTGTTAGGTTTAGGTAAAGATCAACTTGGTTAGGGTTAGGTAAAGATCAACTTGGTTAGGCTTAAGAAAAGATCAACTTGGTTAGGTTTAGGTAAAGATCAACTTGGTTAGGTTTAGGTAAAAATCAACTTGGTTAGGCTTAAGAAAAGATCAACTTGGTTAGGTTTAGGTAAATATCAACTTGATTAGGTTTAGGAAAAGATCAACTTGGTTAGGCTTAAGAAAAGATCAACTTGGTTAGGTTTAGGTAAAGATCAACTTGATTAGGTTTAGGTAAAAATCAACTTGGTTAGGCTTAAGAAAAGATCAACTTGGTTAGGTTTAGGTAAATATCAACTTGATTAGGTTTAGGAAAAGATCAACTTGGTTAGGCTTAAGAAAAGATCAACTTGATTAGGTTTAGGTAAAGATCAACTTGGTTAGGCTTAAGAAAAGATCAACTTGGTTAGGCTTAAGAAAAGATCAACTTGGTTAGGTTTAGGTAAAGATCAACTTGGTTAGGCTTAAGAAAAGATCAACTTGATTAGGTTTAGGTAAAGATCAACTTGATTAAGTTTAGGTAAAGATCAACTTGGTTAGGCTTAAGAAAAGATCAACTTGGTTAGGTTTAGGTAAAGATCAACTTGATTAGGTTTAGGTAAAGATCAACTTGGTTAGGCTTAAGAAAAGATCAACTTGGTTAGGTTTAGGTAAATATCAACTTGATTAGGTTTAGGTAAAGATCAACTTGGTTAGGTTTAGGTAAATATCAACTTGGTTAGGTTTCGGTAAAGATCAACTTGGTTAGGCTTAAGAAAAGATCAACTTGATTAGGTTTAGGTAAAGATCAACTTGGTTAGGCTTAAGAAAAGATCAACTTGGTTAGGTTTAGGTAAAGATCAACTTGGTTAGGTTTAGGTAAAGATCAACTTGGTTAGGTTTAGGTAAAGATCAACTTGGTTAGGTTTAGGTAAAGATCAACTTGGTTAGGTTTAGGTAAAGATCAACTTGGTTAGGTTTAGGTAAAGATCAACTTGGTTAGGCTTAAGAAAAGATCAACTTGGTTAGGTTTAGGTAAAGATCAACTTGGTTAGGTTTAGGTAAAGATCAACTTGGTTAGGCTTAAGAAAAGATCAACTTGGTTAGGTTTCGGTAAAGATCAACTTGGTTAGGCTTAAGAAAAGATCAACTTGGTTAGGGTTAGGAAAAGATCAACTTGGTTAGGGTTAGGAAAAGATCAACTTGGTTAGGTTTAGGTAAAGATCAACTTGATTAGGTTTAGGTAAAGATCAACTTGGTTAGGTTTAGGTAAAGATCAACTTGGTTAGGCTTAAGAAAAGATCAACTTGGTTAGGTTTAGGTAAAGATCAACTTGGTTAGGTTTAGGTAAAGATCAACTTGGTTAGGCTTAAGAAAAGATCAACTTGGTTAGGTTTCGGTAAAGATCAACTTGGTTAGGCTTAAGAAAAGATCAACTTGGTTAGGGTTAGGAAAAGATCAACTTGGTTAGGGTTAGGAAAAGATCAACTTGGTTAGGTTTAGGTAAAGATCAACTTGGTTAGGTTTAGGTAAAGATCAACTTGGTTAGGTTTAGGTAAAGATCAACTTGGTTAGGCTTAAGAAAAGATCAACTTGGTTAGGTTTAGGTAAAGATCAACTTGGTTAGGCTTAAGAAAAGATCAACTTGGTTAGGTTTAGGTAAAGATCAACTTGATTAGGTTTAGGTAAAGATCAACTTGGTTAGGCTTAAGAAAAGATCAACTCTATTAGGTTTAGGTAAAGATCAACTTGATTAGGTTTAGGTAAAGATCAACTTGATTAGGTTTAGGTAAAGATCAACTTGGTTAGGCTTAAGAAAAGATCAACTTGGTTAGGTTTAGGTAAAGATCAACTTGATTAGGTTTAGGAAAATATCAACTTGGTTAGGCTTAAGAAAAGATCAACTTGGTTAGGTTTAGGTAAAGATCAACTTTGTTAGGTTTAGGTAAAGATCAACTTGGTTAGGGTTAGGAAAAGTTCAACTTGATTAGGTTTAGGTAAAGATCAACTTGATTAGGCTTAGGTAAAGATCAACTTGGTTAGGTTTAGGTAAATATCAACTTGATTAGGTTTAGGTAAAAATCAACTTGGTTAGGCTTAAGAAAAGATCAACTTGGTTAGGTTTAGTTAAATATCAACTTGATTAGGTTTAGGAAAATATCAACTTGGTTAGGCTTAAGAAAAGATCAACTTGGTTAGGTTTAGGTAAAGATCAACTTGGTTAGGCTTAAGAAAAGATCAACTTGATTAGGTTTAGGTAAAGATCAACTTGGTTAGGCTTAAGAAAAGATCAACTTGATTAGGTTTAGGTAAAGATCAACTTGGTTAGGCTTAAGAAAAGATCAACTTGGTTAGGCTTAAGTAAAGATCAACTTGATTAGGTTTAGGTAAAGATCAACTTTGTTAGGTTTAGGTAAAGATCAACTTGATTAGGTTTAGGTAAAGATCAACTTTGTTAGGTTTAGGTAAAGATCAACTTGGTTAGGTTTAGGAAAAGATCAACTTGGTTAGGCTTAAGAAAAGATCAACTTGATTAGGTTTAGGTAAAGATCAACTTGGTTAGGCTTAAGAAAAGATCAACTTGGTTAGGCTTAAGAAAAGATCAACTTGGTTAGGCTTAAGTAAAGATCAACTTGATTAGGTTTAGGTAAAGATCAACTTTGTTAGGTTTAGGTAAAGATCAACTTGATTAGGTTTAGGTAAAGATCAACTTTGTTAGGTTTAGGTAAAGATCAACTTGGTTAGGGTTAGGAAAAGTTCAACTTGATTAGGCTTAAGTAAAGATCAACTTGATTAGGTTTAGGTAAAGATCAACTTTGTTAGGTTTAGGTAAAGATCAACTTGGTTAGGGTTAGGTAAAGATCAACTTGATTAGGTTTAGGTAAAGATCAACTTTGTTAGGTTTAGGTAAAGATCAACTTGGTTAGGTTTAGGTAAAGATCAACTTGATTAGGTTTAGGTAAAGATCAACTTTGTTAGGTTTAGGTAAAGATCAACTTGGTTAGGTTTAGGAAAAGATCAACTTGGTTAGGCTTAAGAAAAGATCAACTTGATTAGGTTTAGGTAAAGATCAACTTGGTTAGGTTTAGGAAAAGATCAACTTGGTTAGGCTTAAGAAAAGATCAACTTGATTAGGTTTAGGTAAAGATCAACTTGGTTAGGCTTAAGAAAAGATCAACTTGGTTAGGCTTAAGAAAAGATCAACTTGGTTAGGCTTAAGTAAAGATCAACTTGATTAGGTTTAGGTAAAGATCAACTTTGTTAGGTTTAGGTAAAGATCAACTTGATTAGGTTTAGGTAAAGATCAACTTTGTTAGGTTTAGGTAAAGATCAACTTGGTTAGGGTTAGGAAAAGTTCAACTTGATTAGGCTTAAGTAAAGATCAACTTGATTAGGTTTAGGTAAAGATCAACTTTGTTAGGTTTAGGTAAAGATCAACTTGGTTAGGGTTAGGTAAAGATCAACTTGGTTAGGCTTAAGAAAAGATCAACTTGGTTAGGTTTAGGTAAAGATCAACTTGGTTAGGTTTAGGTAAAAATCAACTTGGTTAGGCTTAAGAAAAGATCAACTTGGTTAGGTTTAGGTAAATATCAACTTGATTAGGTTTAGGAAAAGATCAACTTGGTTAGGCTTAAGAAAAGATCAACTTGGTTAGGTTTAGGTAAAGATCAACTTGATTAGGTTTAGGTAAAAATCAACTTGGTTAGGCTTAAGAAAAGATCAACTTGGTTAGGTTTAGGTAAATATCAACTTGATTAGGTTTAGGAAAAGATCAACTTGGTTAGGCTTAAGAAAAGATCAACTTGATTAGGTTTAGGTAAAGATCAACTTGGTTAGGCTTAAGAAAAGATCAACTTGGTTAGGCTTAAGAAAAGATCAACTTGGTTAGGTTTAGGTAAAGATCAACTTGGTTAGGCTTAAGAAAAGATCAACTTGATTAGGTTTAGGTAAAGATCAACTTGATTAAGTTTAGGTAAAGATCAACTTGGTTAGGCTTAAGAAAAGATCAACTTGGTTAGGTTTAGGTAAAGATCAACTTGATTAGGTTTAGGTAAAGATCAACTTGGTTAGGCTTAAGAAAAGATCAACTTGGTTAGGTTTAGGTAAATATCAACTTGATTAGGTTTAGGTAAAGATCAACTTGGTTAGGTTTAGGTAAATATCAACTTGGTTAGGTTTCGGTAAAGATCAACTTGGTTAGGCTTAAGAAAAGATCAACTTGATTAGGTTTAGGTAAAGATCAACTTGGTTAGGCTTAAGAAAAGATCAACTTGGTTAGGTTTAGGTAAAGATCAACTTGGTTAGGTTTAGGTAAAGATCAACTTGGTTAGGTTTAGGTAAAGATCAACTTGGTTAGGTTTAGGTAAAGATCAACTTGGTTAGGTTTAGGTAAAGATCAACTTGGTTAGGTTTAGGTAAAGATCAACTTGGTTAGGCTTAAGAAAAGATCAACTTGGTTAGGTTTAGGTAAAGATCAACTTGGTTAGGTTTAGGTAAAGATCAACTTGGTTAGGCTTAAGAAAAGATCAACTTGGTTAGGTTTCGGTAAAGATCAACTTGGTTAGGCTTAAGAAAAGATCAACTTGGTTAGGGTTAGGAAAAGATCAACTTGGTTAGGGTTAGGAAAAGATCAACTTGGTTAGGTTTAGGTAAAGATCAACTTGATTAGGTTTAGGTAAAGATCAACTTGGTTAGGTTTAGGTAAAGATCAACTTGGTTAGGCTTAAGAAAAGATCAACTTGGTTAGGTTTAGGTAAAGATCAACTTGGTTAGGTTTAGGTAAAGATCAACTTGGTTAGGCTTAAGAAAAGATCAACTTGGTTAGGTTTCGGTAAAGATCAACTTGGTTAGGCTTAAGAAAAGATCAACTTGGTTAGGGTTAGGAAAAGATCAACTTGGTTAGGGTTAGGAAAAGATCAACTTGGTTAGGTTTAGGTAAAGATCAACTTGGTTAGGTTTAGGTAAAGATCAACTTGGTTAGGTTTAGGTAAAGATCTACTTGGTTAGGCTTAAGAAAAGATCAACTTGGTTAGGTTTAGGTAAAGATCAACTTGGTTAGGGTTAGGAAAAGATCAACTTGGTTAGGTTTAGGTAAAGATCAACTTGGTTAGGTTTAGGTAAAGATCAACTTGGTTAGGTTTAGGTAAAGATCAACTTGGTTAGGCTTAAGAAAAGATCAACTTGATTAGGTTTAGGTAAAGATCAACTTGGTTAGGTTTAGGTAAAGATCAACTTGGTTAGGTTTAGGTAAAGATCAACTTGGTTAGGCTTAGGTAAAGATCAACTTGGTTAGGTTTCGGTAAAGATCAACTTGGTTAGGCTTAAGAAAAGATCAACTTGGTTAGGTTTAGGTAAAGATCAACTTGGTTAGGGTTAGGAAAAGATCAACTTGGTTAGGGTTAGGAAAAGATCAACTTGGTTAGGTTTAGGTAAAGATCAACTTGGTTAGGTTTAGGTAAAGATCAACTTGGTTAGGTTTAGGTAAAGATCAACTTGGTTAGGCTTAAGAAAAGATCAACTTGGTTAGGTTTAGGTAAAGATCAACTTGGTTAGGGTTAGGAAAAGATCAACTTGGTTAGGCTTAAGAAAAGATCAACTTGGTTAGGGTAAGGAAAAGATCAACTTGGTTAGGGTTAGGAAAAGATCAACTTGGTTAGGTTTAGGTAAAGATCAACTTGGTTAGGTTTAGGTAAAGATCAACTTGGTTAGGTTTAGGTAAAGATCAACTTGGTTAGGCTTAGGTAAAGATCAACTTGGTTAGGCTTAGGTAACAATTGTGGTTTGGGTTTAAATAACACTGCAAGTGGCGTATTGTAAAGACAGAAGTTACGTGACAAAACTACTCAGATAGGTTTAGGAAAAGATGGCGGTTTGGTTTAAAATAACTCTGGAAGTGCTGTAACTAAAGTATAAATAAATCCACTTTGGTTTCAGACGGGACATGAACAGCGGTCTCCTGGCTGAGAGTCCGGTGCTTTTTGACCCTCCTCGACCTCCCTACGTGGCGTTCGCTGCTCTTTATACTTCCCAGTTCACAACTATGTGGAGAATTGATTTTGTGCTGAAAAAAAGGTGACGACTTGGGTTCCCAGATTACAGTTTGAGATTACTAACCACTAACCTTAGCCGTCATTAAAACACCACATGAGGGAATATCTTTTGGAAGAACGGTTTTCGTCTCTCCGGTAGAGCTCCACAGACTCGGAGAATCTAAAGCCTCGTTTCCACCGCAGGAACTTTCCCCCGAAACTGAGAACCTTTTGAGGAACTCGTTGCGTTTCCACCGCAGGGACCAGGGTCTGAATTAAGTTCCATGCAGGGACCTTTCTACAACTGAAAAAGGCCCTGATGGTCGTGGGGTTTTACTTTCTGAAAGTACAGGAACTTTCGGGGGGAAGTTTGCAGGGATGATCATCGCTGATTGGTCAAACACACACACACACACACACACACCTGTACCGCTTCATTCATTAAAAGGAAGCAGCAGCTCTCGTCTCACGTCACGTTGCTTTTTCAAATGTCAGCGGACTCATTTGCCTAATCTTCTCAGGTCTTTAGACCGAGGTGGAAACACAGACAACAGAGGGCTGAAGGAACCTTTTAGTTCCTTAAAAAGTAGTTCTAGGGACTAAAAAGTCCCTGGAACTTTTGGGGTAAACCCGGTTTACGCCAATAAGCAGTGAAGCTGTTGTGGAGGTTCGTCTGGAGGCCCGACTCCTCATTAAGACACTTTATGATGGTTTTTCCTTTAATGTTTCGCCCATTTCACAGATCAGACTGAAACAGAACGCCCTGTTCTCAGAGATACTGCACCTGAACCGACCGGGGGGTGCATGTTAAATGTTTAAGAGATTATGAATGAGTTAATCTGACTTGATAAGAGCAGCGTCGGATGGAGCGTCATCATGAAAGATGGACTCTGCTACTTTTATGGTTTGAGTCTAAAGTCTGGATTTGATTTCATAAAAGCTGACAGTGAAAGAAAGTGAAAGAAAAACTATTCAGATCTCTTCCACTTGGAAGAACTGAGAAGAAATGTGCAGCTGAAGTTGAACAAAAAGGATCGTAGTGAACCTTCAAGTCCGGCGTCTTCACTCAAGCTTCCTTTTCTTCTGGATCTGGATCTGGATCTGGATCTGGATCTGGATCTGGATCTGGATCTGGATCTGGATCTGGGCTCCAGACTGCAGTAAGTTTCTGCACCGTCACACAGACATTGTGATCTCTCTTTGTATCGCTCAGCGTTCTGTTTCAGTCACTCCGAGCCTCCGGGGGCTCCGGGAGTCGGATCGGTCCAGGTTACCGTGTCGTGCACCGTAACCCGGCTCCGAGTCTGTCATCATTAATGTTGGGTCTAAAAAGGTGTTGCTCCGCTGTGGCCTTTCTCAGGAGGCTCGTCCAAGTCCTTTTTAATGCTCTCCGCTGGCCTGTGGCCCCGGCCGGGCCGCGGGGAGCATTGTCATGGTGCTGGAGGTGGAGGGGATGCTGGGAGGAGGAGGTGTGTGTGGGGGGGGGGGCATGACGCTGCAGCAGTGGCAGCTGGCGGCCCAGCTTGCAGGGGCCATCTCCTCACAATGGAGAGCCTTCCCCCTGGGGCCAGTGATTTAGGACAGGGCTCTCTGGACAGGCCCCTGGAGAGGAGGCGAGAGGACACTGGCTCCCTCCCTCCCTCCCTCCCGTCCCCTCCTTCTCCTTCTCCTTGTCTTGTCCTCTAAAGCTTCCCTGCTGGTTCCCCCCCACACACACACACACACTCCTGCCACCCTCCTCCTCATCCCACCGTGGCTAAGCTCTCTCCTGGGACGAGCCGGACGGGGAGCATTCCTGAGGTGTAGCACGCTAACGCTAGCCGGGCACAATAGGGGGACGACAACAGGTGCGTGTGGATCCTCTGTCGTCCAGCGGCAGCTGAGAGATAGGGATGGGGGGGCGGTCCGACCTCTTTTCTCCAACAGAAACAAGGCTTTTTCTGTGTAACCTGGTCTTGTACCCAACCTGCTCCGACAAGCCTCTCTTTCATCCTCCGACCCAGCTAGCACCTGCCGCCCCCGGGCCCCGGACCCCCGGGCCCCCGGGCCCAACGGACACTTATCTCCAACACTGGATTACATTCAATCAACTGCAGGAGAACCTGAGCCCACTTGTTTAAAAGCACCCACCACTTCTAGCCAGCATATTGGAGCCATAGAAAGGATCCAGCAGCCACCTCTGTCCCCCCCCCCCCCCTCCGTCCTCTGTCCCTCTGAATTATGTTATGTCTCAAATGAGCAGTCATACAGCAGATTGTTTGGTGCAGCCACTTGATATAACTGCTGACAATGCCTCTAACAGAGCGAGTGTCCTGGGGGGATAGGCAGTATTTGGTTACTGCATCCCTGATCTCTCCCCCATTGTGGTTGGCTCCGGGTCCCAGGGAAGGTTGAAAGGGGGTTTGGGGGGTGGGGGGGGGGACATGTGCGCATATGTGGGCCCACGACGCAGGTGCCTACATCTGTTCATCTGAGGGCAGATGCTCATGGTTGTAGAGATAGAGAGGGAGAGTTAGGGAGGGGAGGTGGACTCCCTCCGTTTACTCTCTCATCAGTCATTCTGCTGATTAAGCCTCCGGAGGACGGGATGCTCTTTAGGGTTTGGACTCTTAGTGTGTTTCCAACTTTGTGTTTCAATATGACTCAAAGCCATGAAGACACAGTTCTCCCAGTTTGGTGTGGAAGAACTTGACTGGTCTGCACACGGAGGGCCCCGAACCTTAAAGGGACATTAGTCCAGTATTTAATCCTCTCATCAACATGGGAGTGGACGAATATGCTGCTTTATGTAAATGTATGTTTATATTTATTATTGTAAATCTATTAACACAGATCAATGACAGATATTGATCCAGAAATCCTCACAGGTACTGCATTTAGCATAAAAC
>NC_133797.1:42676331-42684191 GCF_043250625.1 Sebastes fasciatus
CCTCTCCTCTCCCATTCTCTCCCATCCTCTCCCATCCTCTCCTCTCCTCTCCTCATCTCTCCTCTCCTCTCCTCTCCTCCCCTCTACTTTTACTGTTACTTCCACAAACAGCTAGTAGTGCACTCGGAGAGCGCAGACCTCCGCCAAGGCAGGTTTCATGTACGTTGCTGCCATGTCAACAAAGCACAGAGAAGCTCTGATTCCAACACACACAGAGGGAGAGTGACTTCATTCTCTGCTCAGGTAGACATTACTCCTCTATATTACAGTTTTTCTCAATTGTTTACACACAAATACTGGTACTTGACACACAATGACCACAACATGTAACTCATGCACCAACCCCCTGAACCAATTCTGCTAAACTACAAGCACAATTCCTGCTTTACACTCAAATTGCAGTTCTAAAACACACTTTTTTCAGAACACTACACACAATTCTCTGCATTTGGCACCATTTTCATGAAGAAAATCTCGTTTTCACAAGGAACACACTGTCATTCAAAATTCTAAAGTCAATTGCCCTACTATGCACACTGACTCATCACATGGGCAAACACCTGTCACACAGTGTTACAATTAGCAATCAGTTGATGCTTTTCATGGCTGGATTCGACATGCTAAGCGATATTTCCCCCGCTGCTTGGCCAGGGCAAACATTGCTTGTGATGTGGATGAGGTGCTGTGGCCAGACCGAAACAGAAGAGAGGATGCAGCATAGTTTTTTTTACTGTAACTGTATACAGTAAATTCTTCTGTTGTTTTGTATGTAGACCTCTGTATGTGCAACTTCGTGTTGGTTGGGATGTTCACTGTGTACATTGTTTTTGTGGGGAAAATAAAATATATTTGTTACCGTGTATTTGTGTGTTCTGAGTATAAAAACAATATTCTAAAATATTTTACAACACACTTATGTATGTACTGTCTGTAGTAATGTATGTACTGTCTGTAGTAATGTATGTACTGTCTGTAGTAATGTATGTACTGTCTGTAGTAATGTATGTACTGTCTGTAGTAATGTATGTACTGTCTGTAGTAATGTATGTACTGTCTGTAGTAATGTATGTACTGTCTGTAGTAATGTATGTACTGTCTGTAGTAATGTATGTGCTGTCTGTAGTAATGTATGTACTGTCTGTAGTAATGTATGTACTGTCTGTAGTAATGTATGTACTGTCTGTAGTAATGTATGTGCTGTCTGTAGTAATGTAAGTACTGTCTGTAGTAATGTATGTGCTGTCTGTACTGTCTGTAGTAATGTATGTACTGTCTGTAGTAATGTATGTGCTGTCTGTAGTAATGTATGTGCTGTCTGTAGTAATGTATGTACTGTCTGTAGTAATGTATGTACTGTCTGTACTGTCTGTAGTAATGTATGTACTGTCTGTAGTAATGTATGTACTGTCTGTAGTAATGTATGTACTGTCTGTAGTAATGTATGTACTGTCTGTAGTAAGTGTAACACTGAACAAAAAAAAGGCCTGAGTCATTATGATGAATGGAGAAGAAGTGTTTTCCATTCATCATAGTGTTTTACATTGAGCACATCAGTGTTCAACTGGTTCTTATAAATGTCTATTCATATGATGGTTTGTGTGTCATTTGAAAACAAAATACCATTTTGAGAAGAAATAACATTGATTTGAATGTAAAGTTTCATTTTGCAGGAGAATTGAGGGGTTCTGCCCATTGTGTGTGTGTTTTTTGATTTGTGTGTAGAGTTCTGAGAGTATGAGGCATGCTTTCAGAAAATGTGTGTAAACAATCGAGAAAAACTGTAATGATCTGGATATCATATAGAGAACCTTTAAGGACCTCTCCTTTATAAGCCTCCTTCACCACTAGCTGAGTATCTGTTGTTGGGTAAACGTGCCGTGCAGTATCAGTTGTTGAATTATCGATTTTATTCATAGGGATGCGCACGTGTTGCAGTGCGTCACCCCGGGGTGCGTGCACGTCAACCCGGGGTGCGTGCACGTCAACCCGGGGTGCGTGCACGTCAACCCGGGGTGCGTGTGCGGCAGATGTGTTTTCATAAACATTGGCACGCGACTGGCCACGAACAGCTCCGTCTTTTACCCCCCCCCCCCCTTAGGTCCCCAGTGTCTCTGCACACACACACACACACACACCATCCCCTCCCTTCTCTCCCACACACACTTACAACGCGCACACACACACACACACACACACACTGGCCAGCGCGTCTCTGGGCCCCCCACACGTCATTACTGCGGCACTCTTCCCATAAACTGAAGCTCAGCACGTCTCCAGTAACAGCAACGGATGCAAATGAGGCAGCAGCGCGGACCGGGAGGACCGGGAGCCTGGAGGAGCCCTGGGGGGCCCTGGGGGGCCTTGGGGGGCCTTGGGGGGCCTTGGGGGGCCCCGAGGATCTGGCCTGTGGCCCCCTCTTCCAGCAGCTGGCCACAGTAATCTGATCTGCACACAAAGGGGCCTGTTGATCTCTGCGTTTCAGCAGGTAGAAGCAGACAGAGAAACACAGGCCAGGTCTGGAGAATAGCTCCCACATCACGGCCAATATCCCCGAACCCAATATCCCCTAACCCAATATCCCCTAACCCCATATCCCCTAACCCAATATCCCCGAACCCAATATCCCCTAACCCCATATCCCCTAACCCAATATCCCCGAACCCAATATCCCCTAACCCAATATCCCCTAACCCCATATCCCCTAACCCCATATCCCCTAACCCAATATCCCCTAACCCAATATCCCCTAACCCCATATCCCCTAACCCCATATCCCCTAACCCAATATCCCCTAACCCCATATCCCCTAACCCCATATCCTCTAACCCCATATCCTCTAACCCCATATCCCCTAACCCCATATCCCCTAACCCAATATCCCCTAACCCAATATCCCCTAACCCAATATCCCCTAACCCCATATCCCCTAACCCCATATCCCCTAACCCCATATCCCCTAACCCCATATCCTCTAACCCCATATCCCCTAACCCCATATCCCCTAACCCCATATCCCCTAACCCAATATCCCCTAACCCCATATCCTCTAACCCCATATCCCCTAACCCCATATCCTCTAACCCCATATCCCCGAACCCAATATCCCATACAAATACATTACATTAGAATGAATTAAGCACAATAAAGCACCCATAAACTCACTATAGAGGAGAATAGAAAAACATGTATTTCCCATGTGATTATTACAGAAACCGGACCGTTTTTTTGTGCGTAATCATCATTCTGGACTCGAGTTAAAGCGTCTCTTCTGGAGAAAGTGCTGATTGAAAACCTTCCATTTCCTTCAGGCTGTTATAGCCTACATTAGAGCAGAGAGGCCTCTAGAAGACCCTCCTCTTCCTCCTCCTCCTCCTCCTCCTCTTCCTCTTCCTCCTCCTCCTCCTCCTCCTCCTCCTCCTCCTCTTCCTCCTCCTCCTCTTCCTCCTCTTCCTTCTCCTCCTCTTCCTCCTCCTCCTCTTCCTCCTCCTCCTCCTCCTCTTCCTCCTCTTCCTCCTCCTCCTCCTCCTCCTCCTCCTCTTCCTCTTCCTCTTCCTCCTCTTCCTCCTCTTCCTTCTCCTCCTCTTCCTCCTCCTCCTCTTCCTCCTCCTCCTCCATCATCCAACCCCGGCAGTGTTGGTCTGGTGCCTTGCTCCCCCCTGCACCATTCAGGGAATGGAACCAGCAGCCCTAACCCTCACTGGGCGTCTCCCCGGGGTGGATGCTTTCACTCCGGGTGAAGATGCGTCAGTATGTCCTACACTGATGAGGATCAGTGATGAGGATCAGTGATGAGGATCAGTGATGAGGTATCAATGTAAAAACAAATCAATTGATCACCACACAGTACCCCCCCCCCCCCCCATATGATCGATATCGTGTGATGCACGCCGTGTTTACGTTCCCACGAGTGACCATGTGGTGTCTCATCTTCTGGGACCAGAGAAGGAGAAGAAGCCCCTCCTGCCTCCCCCCTCCTGGCTCCCTCCTCGCCATATGGCCCCAGAGGGCCCCGGAGGGCCCATACCGTTACAGCTCCTTTAACATGCTTCCAGTGGAGTGTAGACGGAGCCAGGCGCACGGAGACGTGCACAGAGACGTGCGCTTCAGGCTGGAGGAGGGAATGAGGAAGGATGGAGGGGGGGGGGGAAGAGACGTGCGCTTCAGGCTGGAGGAGGGAATGAGGAAGGATGGAGGGGGGGGGGGATAAACGTTGTTTTCTGGATGTGGGGGGGTAGTTAGTGGCAGATGGCCTGTAAGGGTCTGTCCGCGTCTGAAGGCGTGTCGTGGTCCCCCCCCCCCCCCCCCCGCATTCACAATCAATGGAAATGAAACTCAGAGAATGGATGAATAGTCAGACCAGAGTCACCCTGTTCTGTTTGGCTCAGCTACTGGTGGGCAGGAGTTAAACTACAGCAGCCCTCTACAGTCCATCCTACAGTCTCTCTACAGTCCCTCTACAATCCCTCTACAGTCCCTCCTACAGTCTCTCTACAGTCCCTCCTACAGTCTCTCTACAGTCCCTCTACAATCCCTCTACAGTCCCTCCTACAGTCTCTCTACAGTCCCTCCTACAGTCCCTCCTACAGTCCCTCTACAGTCTCTCTACAGTCCCTCTACAGTCCCTCCTACAGTCCCTCTACAGTCCCTCTACAGTCCCTCTACAGTCTCTCTACAGTCCCTCTACAGTCCCTCCTACAGTCTCTCTACAGTCCCTCTACAGTCCCTCCTACAGTCCCTCCTACAGTCTCTCTACAGTCCCTCTACAGTCCCTCCTACAGTCCCTCCTACAGTCTCTCTACAGTCCCTCTACAGTCCCTCCTACAGTCCCTCCTACAGTCCCTCCTACAGTCCCTCTACAGTCCCTCCTACAGTCTCTCTACAGTCCCTCTACAGTCTCTCTACAGTCTCTCTACAGTCCCTCTACAGTCCCTCCTACAGTCCCTCTACAGTCCCTCTACAGTCCCTCTACAGTCTCTCTACAGTCCCTCTACAGTCCCTCCTACAGTCTCTCTACAGTCCCTCTACAGTCCCTCCTACAGTCCCTCCTACAGTCTCTCTACAGTCCCTCTACAGTCCCTCCTACAGTCCCTCCTACAGTCTCTCTACAGTCCCTCTACAGTCCCTCCTACAGTCCCTCCTACAGTCCCTCTACAGTCCCTCTACAGTCCCTCTACAATCCCTCTACAGTCTCTCTACAGTCCCTCTACAGTCCCTCTACAGTCCCTCTACAATCCCTCTACAGTCTCTCTACAGTCCCTCTACAGTCCCTCTACAGTCCCTCCTACAGTCCCTCTACAGTCCCTCTACAATCCCTCTACAGTCTCTCTACAGTCCCTCTACAGTCCCTCTACAGTCCCTCCTACAGTCCCTCTACAGTCCCTCTACAGTCCCTCCTACAGTCCCTCCTACAGTCTCTCTACAGTCCCTCTACAGTCCCTCTACAGTCCCTCCTACAGTCTCTCTACAGTCCCTCTACAGTCCCTCTACAGTCCCTCCTACAGTCTCTCTACAGTCCCTCCTACAGTCTCTCTACAGTCCCTCTACAGTCCCTCTACAGTCCCTCCTACAGTCCCTCCTACAGTCTCTCTACAGTCCCTCTACAGTCCCTCTACAGTCCCTCCTACAGTCTCTCTACAGTCCCTCTACAGTCCCTCTACAGTCCCTCCTACAGTCCCTCCTACAGTCTCTCTACAGTCCCTCTACAGTCCCTCCTACAGTCCCTCTACAGTCCCTCTACAGTCCCTCTACAGTCCCTCTACAGTCCCTCCTATAGTCCCTCCTACAGTCCCTCCTACAGTCCCTCCTACAGTCTCTCTACAGTCCCTCTACAGTCCCTCCTACAGTCCCTCTACAGTCCCTCTACAATCCCTCTACAGTCTCTCTACAGTCCCTCTACAGTCCCTCTACAGTCCCTCTACAGTCCCTCTACAGTCCCTCCTACAGTCCCTCCTACAGTCTCTCTACAGTCCCTCTACAGTCCCTCTACAGTCCCTCCTACAGTCTCTCTACAGTCCCTCTACAGTCCCTCTACAGTCCCTCCTACAGTCTCTCTACAGTCCCTCCTACAGTCTCTCTACAGTCCCTCTACAGTCCCTCTACAGTCCCTCCTACAGTCCCTCCTACAGTCTCTCTACAGTCCCTCTACAGTCCCTCTACAGTCCCTCCTACAGTCTCTCTACAGTCCCTCTACAGTCCCTCTACAGTCCCTCCTACAGTCCCTCCTACAGTCTCTCTACAGTCCCTCTACAGTCCCTCCTACAGTCCCTCCTACAGTCCCTCTACAGTCCCTCTACAGTCCCTCCTACAGTCCCTCCTACAGTCCCTCCTACAGTCCCTCTACAGTCCCTCCTACAGTCTCTCTACAGTCCCTCCTACAGTCACTCTGAGGACTGAGGTTCACACTGTAATCTCTATCTAGCTTTAGTTTTACTAGAGGTTCAGCCTGCAGCTCTTCATGGTCGAGCTGAACTGAGCTGAGATCTGCTCCTCTAAAGAGACTCTTCAGAGAAGCTCTAACACAACTGATTGATTGTTCACTTCATTGTGACGTCACGGTTTGGTTAGAAGGATGGAGAGATGGATGGAGAGATGGATAGAGAGATGGATGGAGAGATGGATGTAAGAGATGGATGGAGAGATGGATGGAGAGATGGATGGAGAGATGGATGAAGAGATGGATGGAGAGATGGATGAAGCGATGGATGAAGAGATGGATGGAGAGATGGATGAAGCGATGGATGGAGAGATGGATGGAGAGATGGATGAAGCGATGGATGAAGAGATGGATGAAGAGATGGATGGAGAGATGGATGAAGAGATGGATGAAGAGATGGATGAAGCGATGGATGAAGCGATGGATGGAGAGATGGATGAAGCGATGGATGAAGCGATGGATGGAGAGATGGATGGAGAGATGGATGAAGCGATGGATGAAGAGATGGAGATGGAGAGATGGATGAAGCGATGGATGAAGCGATGGATGGAGAGATGGATGAAGAGATGGATGAAGCGATGGATGGAGAGATGGATGAAGAGATGGATGAAGCGATGGATGGAGAGATGGATGAAGAGATGGATGGAGAGATGGATGGAGAGATGGATGGAGAGATGGATGAAGAGATGGATGGAGAGATGGATGAAGCGATGGATGGAGAGATGGATGAAGAGATGGATGGAGATGGATGAAGAGATGGATGGAGAGGATGGATGAAGATGATGGAGAGATGGATGAAGAGAGATGGATGGAGAGATGGATGGAGAGATGGGATGAAGAGAGGATGAAGAGATGGATGGAGAGATGGATGAAGCGATGGATGGAGAGATGGATGAAGAGAGGGGATGGATGAAGAGATGGATGGAGAGGTGGATGGATGGAGATGGATGAAGAGATGGATGGAGAGGTGGATGGATGGGATGGAGAGATGGATGAAGAGATGGATGGAGAGATGGATGAAGAGGGATGGAGAGATGGATGAAGAGATGGATGGAGAGATGGATGGAGATGATGGATGGAGAGATGGATGAAGAGATGGATGAGATGATGGAGAGAGTGATGGAGATGGATGGAGAGATGGAAGGAAGAGGTTGGATGGAGAGATGGATGAAGAGATGGAGGAGGGGATGGATGGAGGATGGATGGAGAGATGGATGAAGAGATGGATGGAGAGATGGATGAAGAGGTGGATGGAGAGATGGATGAAGAGATGGATGGAGAGATGGATGAAGCGATGGATGGAGAGATGGAGAAGAGATGATGAAGCGATGGATGGAGAGATGGATGAAAGCGACTGGATGAAGACGATGGATGAAGAGATGGAATGAAGCGATGGATGGAGAGATGGAATGAAGCGAAGTGGATGA